>NC_069004.1:33815280-33820502 GCF_001194135.2 Octopus bimaculoides
CACACACACACACACACACACACACACACACGCGCACGCACACACACACACACACACACACACACTACATACATACACATGCCCACATACGTGTACACACATGTACACACACACAAATACACACACAACATGCATACACACAATATGCACACACACACGCGCACACACACACACACACTACATACACACTGATGCCTACATACGTGCACACACATGCACACATGCACACAAACACTTGCGCACACGCACCCCCACATGCATACACACTTATATCCGCATACACATAAACACATACATACAAAAATGCACGCACACATGCACGCACATACACATACACACACACACACACACACACTCATACACACATACACACATCGATAGACACATCCAAGCACATCCTTAAACATATATGCCTCATACACACGTCCACACATCCATACACTGGTATATAAACACTCATATATTAACCAGCCCCACAAAACCCCGAAAATATTCAGCGCAAAATATAACAGCATGGAAGGCATCGTCATGGATGAATGGTTAAGAAGCTTGCTCGGCACCTACGTGGTTTCGAGTTCAGCTCCACTGCGCAGCGTCTTGGTCACGTGTCTTCTACTGTAACCCCGGTCAACCAATGCTTTCTGAGTGAATTTTGTAGGCGGAAACTGTATTAAAGCCCGTCGTGTCTATCTATCTATCTATCTATCTATCTATCTATCTATCTATCTATCTATCTATCTATCTATCTATCAGTTTCTTTCTCTCTTTCTCTGTCTCTATCTCTCTTTGTGAATTTGTGTTTGAGATTGCTACCTCCTACCACAGCTTGACAAACGGAGTAGGTTTCTTTACATCCCATTAATATTAGCAGTTTGGCAAAAGGAATCGAGAGAAAAAGTTCCAGACTAAAAAAAAAACAAAAAAACAGTGCTAAAGTCAATTTGTTCCACTGAAATTCTCCAAAGCTGTGCTCCAGTATGGCCGCATTCGATTGACTGAAGTAAAATGATAAAAGAAATGAAAAAAAAAAAGGTAAATTGATTAGAGCAGAAATGATACAGAAGCGAAGATAGGAAGACGAAAACATGGAAAGAATAAAAGACAGGAATGGTAGACCAGCAGGAAACTGAAAGAGAGGAACAGCAAAATACAAGAAGACGAACGCCAAAAATAAATGACAGACCAATATACAGGAACATTAGAAGACAGGAATAAAAAAAGAATAGAATACTTGAATATACAAGCACTAAAAATATCCAAACAAGAATTCTAAAACACAGGAATATCTATTCGCCAAAACACTTAGATCCAAAATTTAAAAAAAAAAAAAGAAAACACAAGAACGGTAAAACAGGAACGCTAAAATGCTAAAAAGCAAGAACACAAGGACATCGAGACGCAAGAACTCCCAAACACAGAAATATTCACAGAAAAATATACTAAAATACCTGAATATTAATACACAAAGCATTAAGCCACAAGAACTCCAAAACAAGAATGCCAGCACTATAAAGAAAAAAAACCCCCAAAAAGACGCTAAAACACCAGAGCACCAAAAATACAGGATGCGTACACACACACACACACACACACACACACACACACACACACACAACAGGCTTCATTCAATTTCCGTCTACCAAATCCACTCACAAGACTTTGACCGGCCCTAGGCTATAAGCGAAAATAGTTGCCCAGTGTGCCACGCAATGGGACTGAACCACATTCATGTGGTTAGGAGGTAAATTTATTTAGCTGTGAATGAGTCCCATCCGAAAGCCGAGGCAACATTTTCGGTCCCCACCCTGTTGTCGCATGCCATCGATGTTCCGCTGAATAAAGAGATGAAAGAACGGAGGAAGTACCTGTGTCTGCTCGAGACTACACAGGTACATGAAACAATTAGCGAAAGCATGGTACACGCTTATCATGTGAACCACAATTCTGAGTGATGTCAAAGCTAGCCGAGGCTCAGCACTAAAGAAACAGGTTCGATTTGAGCTCCATAAAATTAATCAAATTAACTCATATTTAATAACTAAGCTAAATTTTTTTCTCCATACATTTTGAAAAATTTTCTGCTTTTCATAAACATGCTTTTGATAAAAATACTATAGTAATTTGCATAATTATTCTAAATGAATTATTTTTCTAATCGGTTAATGATATTCTTCATTATTAATAAATTAAAGTTTTTAATTAAAAATATAATATTTTTTTTCCTCTTTTCCTTTTCATAATATAGAAGAAAACAAGATTTAACGTAGAATTTTTCTCTTTGAAGAGATTTACCGTTATGCAAAACCCTCAGTGCCTTTAGTGGCCAGAAACTTGGCGCATATATGCATGCACGCATGCGTAGCGATTAATTAATATGCACGTAGCCATGTGTGTGTGTGTATGCGGGTGTGTATATGTTTGTGTGTGTCTGTTTTTTCTGAGTTTGTGGATATACATATGCTATGTGCAAGATGGCTCTTGATGGATTTTAATATTCATTTAGTTTACATGCATGAATAAGGTGTGCCGTTGTACATCCTCTTGTGGCTATTAATTTGCATACACGCATGACAGTGTGTGTATATACACATACACGCACGCACGCATACATACATACACATGTATGAAAAATACTGAGAAAAAGTTGAAAATGCGTAGAGTTTTATACACATATTTTTTGTTTAATTAAAACAAGTTTAACTTTTTAAAATAAGGGGGAAATAGTATTATTGAATGCATTTATATGCATGAAAATTGAAAATTGAAAATAAAAATATAAAAATGTTTTTATAGAATAAAATGTTTTCGTATTGTAGTTTAACTGAGAATATATCGGTGTACATATTCATAAGGTAAGTTTGACGTATACAACACAAGTTAAAAGAAGAAAATAGTGTTATATGTTACTTTGAGTCTTTTATGTGTGTTGCGGCCGAAAGAGGTTTTGTATAGTAGAAGGAAAAAAAAATCATATTTAACTCACAAAGATCCGGTTTACGCTGATATTCAGCTTTTCAAACTTTTGGGTAATTTTCCTGTATGTAAAAGCCATGTGTGGATTAGACAAATAAAGAGTATGTTGCTTATAGCATTTCCAAACAAGAAAATAGCAGCAAAGCTGTGTGATAGTGGTGTCAGACATGCCATGCAGACCATCATATAACTTGTCTGACACGCGCATTGCGTTTTTATTCTTCTCTTCCGTTTTAAGAATCCAGTGTGCAATGCGCTTTGCGTGTCCATATTTCTCTTTCTGGCTCCCACTCAAAACTATTTACAGATTACAACCATCTCACGAACCTGCGGTCGAGAAGAGCGATTCGCTCTCCGACGGTTGTAAAAAAAGAGACATAACTTTGGCTCGTGCTTTTTTCGTCACTTTAGATTGTGACTCTGCGATCCAATTCATCTCATACAATTTCGATGGGATTGTAATCGGAGGGTGGGGTTGCATAAACTCTTAACTCCTTTTCAACTGTATATATATATATATATATATATATATATATATACATACTCACATGCACACACATAAAAATAATTAGTCTTGGGGTTGAAAATGCAGCTGGATCTTAAAGCGAATAGTAGATTTTTTCAATTTTTAAGAATTTATTAAAATGCCATAACGGTTTCAACAATTAATTTTGATTTTCAACGGGAAATAAAAATATGAAAAAAGTCTATTAAAACCTGTATTCTAGTTCAAGGAATTCTTTAAAAAATTGCATTTTGTTTGAAGACCTTGGTGTATTTTCAATCCCTAACCCTATTCTCTCATATCCCTACTTGTTTGGAAGTAAGTCCCTTTTTCCTATGTATACTTACAAATGTACATATATTAAACCTTCCTGAGTTTTGCTACCGAATGGCACCTATTAACATCTAATTGCGCTGAGTCATTGTCAGATAAATTATCTTAACAAGAAAAAAATGTTTTACCGCCGTTGAGTGATTACGAACTTGCAACCTTTTCAAAAAGTTGTCCAGAACTTCTATTGTCTCCAATAAATAAGACGACAATTCACGGTTTTCTCATTTATTATTACAGTACTACAAAAAAAAAAAGGTAAAAAAATTGGTAAGTATTAAGAGAAAGATTTTATAAAATAAATACAAAACAAATTAGAAAGAAAAAGAAAAAGAAAGTACTTGACAAATATTTGTCTTATTATCTGTCCGACTAATAACTAGTCGTTTGAGTTTCGCGCCGCGCCACAGTCATTATTTCCTTCTAATTACTTCAGTTTTTTTATTACATTTATAATAATAACAATAATAATAATAATAATAATAATAATAATAATGATAATAATTTCTTTATTATTATTATAACTTTATTATTATTGTTGCTGTTTTTATAATTATAGTTGTTATTGTTGTTGTTGTTATTATTATTATTATTATTATTATTGTTATTATTAATTTCTTTTTACCTTGACGTCCCCGTCCTTTCATTATTAACTCACAGATACATCGGGCATCGAAAGATCCACGATGACCATGACGACAACCACAACAACAACAACAACATTGAACAGCGACAAAATAAAATTATGAAAATACAAAAAAATATATATATATGAAAATAACAACATCATGGTACATAAAACAACAATATCAAAAATAATAAAGGCATCTATTATTATTATTATTATTATTATTATTATTATCATTATTATTATTATTATTATTATTATTATTATTATTATTATTATTATTATTATTATTATTAATATTATTATTAGTAGTAGTATTTTTATTATTAGTAGTAGTAGTAATGAAATGTTGTTTTGAAAGGAAAGTTTTATAATATATATATATATATATATATATATATATATATACATGCACACACATATATGTGTATGTGTGTGTATATATATATATATCTGTATGTATATATATATATATATATATATATATATGCATACGTACAGAGAGGGAGAGGGAGGGAGACAGATAGATGTACACACATACACAAACACACACACATATGCATGTGCATGTGTCTATGTCTACATGGGGATATATACAAGAATATATCTATATTTGTACGTATATATATATATATATATGTATTTCTATAATGTATTATGTATTTCTACATACATATGCATACATACACACATGCATACATACATACATACATACATACATACATACATACATACATATCTATATATACATTCATACATACATACATACATACATACATATATATA
>NC_069004.1:33820769-33822891 GCF_001194135.2 Octopus bimaculoides
CAAGAAGAAGAAGAAGAACAACAACAAAAACTATAGTAATAATAATAATAATAATAATAATAATAGTAATAATAATAATAATAATAATAATAATAATAATAGTAATAATAATAATAATTATAGGTGTCAGGAAGATACTCAAGAAGAAATGGAAACAAAATTGAAAGAAGAAAGACATGTAATAATAATAATAATAATAATAATAATAATAATAATAATAATAATAATAATAATAATAATGATGATGATGATGACGACGACGATAATAATAATAATAATAATAATAATAATAATAATAATAATAATGATAATAATGATGATGATGATAATAATAATAATGATGATGATAATGACAGATGATGAATGATGATGACTGATGATGATGTGGTGGTGATGATGCTCATATTGATGATGGCGATGACGCTGCTGCTGATTATGGCCATGATGACGAGATTGACGATGACGATGAAGAGGAGGAAGACGAAGAGGAAGAAGAGGCGGAGGAGGAGGAGGACGACGACGATAATAATAAACGTTAATGACAATAATTTTAATGAAAATAATAATGAAAATAATAATAATAATAATAATAACAACAGCCACAACGATGATAATATTGATGATGATTAGGCGAAGCAAAAATAAAAACAAAGAAAAAAACAAATATGAAATACAAAGAAAAGAAAATTACTCATACAGGAAGTTGTTCTCACTAGAAACTGGATTATTATATATGTGAAATGAGCAAATAATTGAAATTCCTACTATAGAATATACGATGCAAAAAAAAAAAAAAAAAAAAAAAAGTAGAATTTAAAATAATTTTTCTATTCTGTATATTTTTTTAACCTTTATTCATTAGAAATTTTTTCTTCACCCTGCCTTCTTCATCGATAGAAAATGAAAAGGGGAGAAAAAAAATTCAGAAAAATATAAAATAATTATAAAAAAAGCCGAGGGAAAATTATATAAAAACAGTACAAAATAAGATGGAGGAGGAGAAATTTGAGAAAAATACATAAAAATAAGAAATAAAAGTATAAACGAGAAATAAATTTGCAAAACTTAGTAGAATGGCGACAAGTATAAGAACTTTTAGAAAGTTGAACGTAAGAAATATATACTTGTAACTATGTATGTTTGTATGCATGCATGCATGTATATATGTATATATGTACACGCAGATATATATATACGTTTGCATATATACATAATATACTATATATATATATGTGTGTGTGTGTATACATATATACACATATATATATATATGTATACACACACAAGCACATATATACAATATATACACACATGTACACGTATACTTCATCATGATTATATATATATTATATATTATATATAAATATGTATATTTGTATATATATATACGTGTATTTTGATATCTATATCTTTATCTATATATGTGTGTATATAATTACACTCTCACGCACACACAAACATATATATATACGTATATATGTGTATATATATTTAAACACACCCGCACATATACGTTTGTTAGTAAACTAAAACAAAATGGCCATCATAAAAGCAAAAGAAACATGATGGAGACAGGAGAGAGAAAGCTAAAATAGTTTTGAAAAGTGTGGAGGGCAAGAAAACACTTAATAATAATGATAATAATAATAATAATAACAACAACCCTTTCTGCTATAGACACAAGGCCTGATATTTTGGGGAAGGATATAGTCGAAGGATACGGTCGAAATGCCGCTAAGCATTTCGTCCGGTGAGTTAATATATAATATGCAATAATATATAAGGGCGTTCGGACCACTAACAACGAAGTTTGAGAAATATGGGGAAATTGGAATTGAGATGAGGGCAGAATGTATCCAAATAACTGTTCTGTTGGTGCTGCTAGGATTTTGAGATTGTAACTTGGGTGTTGAGTGTCCTCCACGATACTTAACACCTTAGTATCGAGTACAAATTTGTGGAAAGAGACCCCGTGAAACTTTTAACAACAGGTTGCTGTCCGATCCTACAGAATTAACAGAAACAAATAAGTTCGAGATCTCTGAAAAGTAAAATATGACGATGATGATGATGATGATAATAATAATAATAATAATAATATAGTAGTAGTAGTAGTAGTAGT
>NC_069004.1:33822901-33823251 GCF_001194135.2 Octopus bimaculoides
GTAGTAGTAGTAGTAGTAGTAATAATAATAATAATAATAATAATAATAATAATAATAATAATATGCGTGATACTATCAATTCAATAATCCAACCCAAACAAAGCAGTTCACAAACACACGACACACTGTATACAGTGAATGTCTAATAGAATAAGCAACCGCCGCAACGTGTACTCTACAGGTTGGATACCCGACAGAAGAACACAATTCGCATTACACACACGTGATACAAAGTACAAACACTAATATAAACAAAAGACTGCAACCAGAAACCCCCAAACAAAAACTAGCTGAAGGAATGCAACACCAGGGAAAGTTTGCGCTCCCTCAAAAAAAAAAAAAAAAAAAAA
>NC_069004.1:33827530-33827878 GCF_001194135.2 Octopus bimaculoides
CACACACACACACACACACACACACACACACACACACACACACACACACACACACACACGTACAAATACATAGATAATGCAGTCTTTTTGTTAATTTCCTCACAATGTCCCACGAAACCGTATTAGACTGTTACCTTGTGGCATTGTTCTGTAATAACAAAAGTACAAAACGCGCTGAAAAAGTCTCAACAAGGAGTAAAACAAACTTAAACTTTGCACAACTGGGGTGTTAATGCCTGTGTAGCATTAACTGGTGTTTTGTCTGTCGTATATGTCATGGCTCAATGCATTTATCTGCCGGATTAGCAGGGAAGCAGATTATATATATATATATATATATATATATAA
>NC_069004.1:33827888-33828656 GCF_001194135.2 Octopus bimaculoides
GTGGTGGTGATGGTGGTGGTGGGGGTGTGCTTGTGTGGGTGGGTATGGAGGGGGCAACAATGAAGGTGTTGATATTGAGGTTTGGGGAGCCAGGTTGGTCAGGAATTGTGCGGAGGTGGTCATGGATGGGGTGGCGGTGGTAGGTAGTGGTGGTGGTGGTGGCCGGAGGGTGTAAGGGATTCTTAAAACTGCTCATTGTGTTTCTAAGTGTTGCTGTTGTCTTCGTTGCTGTACTTTTTTTGGTGTTGTTGTTGGTCGTGATGTTTGTCAATGCGTGAATGAATATGGGAATGTCTGTCTGTCTGTCTGTATATGTGTATGTATGTATGTTTGTATGTGTGTGTATGAGTATGTATATGTGTATATGTATGCGTGTATATATATATGTATATGTATATACGTACATGCATATATGAGTATTTGTATGCGTATATATGTGTGTGTGTGTGTGTGCATGTGTATGTATATGTGTATATGTATTTGTGTGTTTAAAAACATGTGTGATGTATTGTGGTGGAAATTTCTTACTAACACACACATACACACACATATGCATACACTACATACATACATATATACATACACATACATACACTCATAAATACCTATATGTGTATGAATCTATATGCATGTATATATATGCATGTATATATATGCATGTATATATTTATTGCAAACACAAGCACAAATTACACACACACACACACACATACACACACACACACACACACACACACACACACACACACACACACACACACACACACA
>NC_069004.1:33829292-33829928 GCF_001194135.2 Octopus bimaculoides
ATAGTTGCCAGGATGAAAAAAATAAATAATTGCTTGCCTCGGTGCATACATACATACACACACACACACAATACATACATACATACATGCTTACATATACATACACACACACATACATAGGCACACAAACACATAATGAGACATACATTTATACATTTATAGATATGCATGCTTATGTATGTACGTAAATGTATGTATGTATATATTTATATATATATACATATATATATATATACACACACGCGCACACACACACACACACACACACACACACACACATATATATATATATATTTATATATATATATATATATATGTACACATATCTATATATATAAATATGTTTTCATACATATTTTATATACGTATGTATATATATATATATATATATTTATCTCTTTCTCACTCTCTCTCTGTCCCTCTCTGTCGCTCTTTCTCTCTCTCTATATATAATATATGTGTGTGTGTGTATGCGTACGTAAACGTATGCTTATATATATACGTATATGAGTATATATGTGCGTTTATATTTATAAAACAGTATTTGTGTATGCTGAGTTCGTTCATAAAATCTGGTTGCGCTGAACGAACTTGCAATCAGCCATTACTCGGCAGAGGAATGGTAAGAGGGGGAGG
>NC_069004.1:33830142-33832919 GCF_001194135.2 Octopus bimaculoides
ATGATGATGGCGATGATGATGATGATGGTGGTGATGATAATGATGGTGATGATAATGATGATAATGATGGTGATGATAATGATGATGATGATGATGGTGATGATAATGATGATGATGATGATGATGATGATGATGGTGATGGTGGTGATGATGGTGATGATGGTGATGATGATGATGATAATGATGGTGATGATAATGATGATGATGATGATGATGATGATGATGATGATGAGCACGACAGTGATGATGATGATGATGATGTTGATGATGGTGATGATGATGATGATGATGATGCTGGTGACAGAGAACAAGAAGAATGGCGATGAGAATGCTCAGGGGTGGCAGAGGATGGGGGCAGCGGGGATGGGGGTGGTGGGGATGGAGGTGGTGGCGGCGGCGACGGTGCGGATGCCGGTGTATCTGATTGCTGATTTGATTTCTTTTAGATATAATGCTGCAAACACTTCCTGCATCACACTGCGATAATACAATAAACAACAACAACGACAACAACAACAAGTATAATAATGATAATAATAATAATAGTTGTAGTAGTAGTAGTAGTAGTAGTAGTATCAACGACAATGGAAATAACACTAAGAGCGACAAGAACCATTCTCCACCAAAGCAACTAAATGTTATAAGAAAAACAAAGGCAGCCGAAACAATGAAAGTGTCCCGTGACTAGCGGGGAGGAGATTGAAGAAGAGAAGGAAAGAAAGAAGAGAAGTGAAAGGTATGAGAATGGAAGAGGATAGAGAAGAGGTGAAAGAGAAATAGGTAAATGAAAGAAAAAAAAATTGAAATAAATAAATGATGAACCAAGAAGGAGCAGAAGAATAAAAGGAGAAAAGGAGAAAAAGGAGAAAAGGAGGTGGAAGAAATTGTTGGGGAAAAGAAGGGAAATGATTAGACGAAGGAGTAAAAGAAGAAGAAGAAGAAGAAGAAGAAGAAGATAAAGAAGAAGATGAAGAAGAAGAAGAAGAAGAAGAAGAAGGAAGTTCCAGGAAAGATGAGGAAGAAGAAAAAAGAAGGAAAAGAAGAAAGTTCGAAGAAAGATGATGAAGAAAAAAGAAGGAAAGAAGAGGAAAAAAGAAGAGGAAGAAGAAAAAGAAGATGAAGAAGAAGAAAGTTCCTGGAAAGATGACAAAGAAGTAAAAGAAGAAGACGAAAATGAAGAAGAAGAAGAAGACGAAGAAGAAGAAGTAGAAGAAGAAGAAGTAGAAGAAGAAGAAAGTTCCAGGAAAGATGACAAAGAAGAGAGACCGAAAACAGAAAAGAAGAGAAAAAGAAGAGTAAACTAAAGAAAAAGAAAGGTGAAAGAAGCTCCAGAAGAAGAAGAAGAAGAAGAAGAAGAAGAAGAGGAAGAAGAGGGTTCAAGATGGTGTATGAAGTAAATGAAGAAAAATGTAAACAAACAACTGAAAAGAAAGAAAGACCTACAAAAAAGCAAGTAAATTAAATAGTGGTAGTAGTGGTAGTAGTGTTGTTGGTGGTAGGAGTGGTGAGTTGTTACCGAAGCAATTATGTTGGTCGGTGGTTAAGGAGTTACTCGTGTGAAATAAATAAGACTGAAGAATAATTGCTGTCCCAGAATCCCTCATTCTAACTGTTCAGCCTCTTCACCTAACTTCGTCTCTCCGCCGCCACCACCACCATACGATGGTCACCCTGGCCCTCGCCCATACGACACCACACCGCATCACACTGCTGTTGCTGCACCGCATTCCGCCGCCTCCGCACCGACCTTTTTAACAAATACGCTAAACTGTTTTTGGATATACACCCTCAGGTGTAAAAATAAGCGCGCGAGCGAGCGAGAGAGAGAGAGAGAGAGAGAGAGAGAGAGAGAGAGAGAGAGAGAGGCTGAAGGAGTTATAGAGAGAGAGAGAGGGGGAGGGATAGGGAGAGAGAGAAAGTTTGCGTAAGTAGGAAATTATGTGGCCTCCAAGTAACAGTGGTGTTTGTATTGTAGAGGTTAGTGGTAGAAGTGGTGGCGGTGGTTGTGGTGGTGGTAGTGGAGAGTGGTGGTAGTAGTGATGGTGGTGGTAGTAGTGGTAGTCATGATAAAGATAAAGCTTGTGTGTATATGTGTATAAGTACATGCATATGCATACATATATATGGACACATGCAGACTGACGCACATATACATTACATATATGCATGCATGCATATATATATATATATATATATATATATATATATAATTTCTCCCTTATATATATGTGTATATATATACATATATATATATATATATTATGTATATATCTATAATATCTATCTCTCTATATATGTGTATATGTATGTATATAAATATATGTATATGCATGCATTATATACACATATTATATTATACTAATCCATCGTGGCACTCCGTCGGTTACGACGACGAAGGTTCCAGTTGATCTAATCAACGGAACAGCCTGCTCGTGAAATTAACGTGCAAGTGGCTGAGCACTCCACAGACACGTGTGCACTTAACGTAGTTCTCGGAGAGATTCAGCGTGACACAGACTGTGATAAAGCTGGCCCCCTTTGAAATACAGGCACAACAGAAACAGGAAGACACGTTAAGACGTCGGGCGAAATGCTTAGCAATGTTTCGTCTGTCTTTACGTTTTGAGTTCAAGTTCCGACGAGGTCGACTTTGCCTTTCATCCTTTCGGGGATGATAAATTAAGTATTAAAAGATTAAAAAAAATAATAAACTCATTAATTTTGGTGTTAACGAAGAATGGAGCAGCATTACGATTCATATCAAATCGGTGACATTA
>NC_069004.1:33832977-33834256 GCF_001194135.2 Octopus bimaculoides
TCTACTGGAACTGTGAAGCAAATCCTTTATCTCAAATAGCAGCAGGGCGTGCTAGAAATAACAGTTAAATCTTTGGAAGTGAGATACGTTGAAGGCACTCGAAAAATACCTATTGAAAAAAAAAATTATTTCTCACCGAGGTTACGAGCGGGTCTTTTACGAAATATTTATGCCAAAAAAATTTTTATAATGGTATTCACTTGAAAATAATTAAAAATAAACTGCTCCAGCATGGTCCCAGTCTACTGAGTGAAACAAGTAAAAGATAAAAGATAAAAAAAATATTGTCGGTTTAAAGAAAGCCAAAATATAAATACTGTACAAATAACTTAAATTTTTGAAATCACATCACTTAAAAATATTTTAAAATAATTATTTACTGTAAAAAAACAAATCGTATTTTTTCGTTGTCAATTCACTGTCTAATCGAAAGGTAAAAGTTACTTCCCTTTCAGGATTAAGTTAATTTCGGAGACTTTTTCCCGTTATGCACCGTTTTGGGTATTAAATACCCAGAAAACCTTTAATATCTTCTCAACCACTTATCTGATTTACGCGAAGTTTGTTTCATTCCGTTCGTATTTACATTTCAGGGGTCACTTAATTCATGGTATTTTCCCATTATGTGCCAGTTTGGCTGAGTAACATTGCAAGCAAACGAGCAAGATTCAATCTGACTTTTGATGCAGTATAGATATATATGTATCATATGCGAGCGTGTGTCTGTGTTTGTCTTTGTCACCCCTGCAACCGCTTATTACCAGTGTTGGTCTGTTTACGTCTCCGAAAAAAATCCAAAATAAAAAGTAAGCACCGAATACAAGCAAAGAACAATATTGCAGCGGTCGATTCGATCGATTAAAACCTTCAAGGTGGTGCTACAGTATAGCCGCAGTCCAACGAAGAGAGAGAGAGAGAGAGAGATAAATTCGTCATCCTGATCACTGAGCACCAAAACGAGGCTCTCTCTTTCCCTCCTCCTCTCTCTCTCAAACACATACACACACATATATCCAACTTGTATTCTCCTCCGTCCTACAAACCATACCAATTCTTTCTACTCGATCGCAGAGGATCCAATTCAGAACTCTTTCCACCATTGTTTTCGCAATGGAATTAGATATTGAAGCAAATTTCTTTTTTTGCTTAGCAGGCTCCACACTATTCTGTAATGTTTTGCAGAATAAAAGACACAGATTTCCGATACAAAATATGTGTATATAAAGTTTATTTCTGCATTTATCTATTATTATTATTATTATTATTATTATTATTATTA
>NC_069004.1:33834266-33834474 GCF_001194135.2 Octopus bimaculoides
TATTATTATTATTATTATTATTATTATTATTATTATTATTATTATTATTTAAAGTATATTTGAATGGATATTACAATTGAAATCAAGTTATTTTACAATATTGTTGCATAACGACTTATAACTCTTTTTCATCCTCTCTTTCTTTCCCTGCACCCCACACCCACATATATCTATACGTATGTATATGTATATATATATATATATATAT
>NC_069004.1:33839090-33840422 GCF_001194135.2 Octopus bimaculoides
CCATTCATAATTTGCCTACTAACACTAAGTAGGCCTATGTTAACTAAAGCGTTATTCTGTTTAATGGTCAGGTGAGATCTGAAGGAATTTGACTGCTATTTCTTTTCAGATTGGTAAGCCGCATCCTCGGCGACGTAGCATCATAATGTTAGGTCAAAGAAACATATCGGTTTCAAATTTTGGCACAGAGCCAGTAGATTTTGAGGGGCGGGTTGAAGGTGATTATATCAAACTTCTGTACTTGACTGGTACTTATTTTATCGACCCCGAAAGGATGGTAAATTTGAAATTTGAAGTCAAACCGTAAAGACGGACGAAATATTGCTAAGCATTTTGTGTGACATTCTAACGATTCTGCCAGCTCGCCGCCTTTGGCAAAGGAATATATTGGCAATTCTGTGCGGTGGTATATTTTAGATTTACCGTTTCCAGCTTATTTCTTTTACACTGAATTTTGTTGTAATTAATTCTTCATTCATGCGTCTATCCAGGTCGGGCGACTTGCCTGGACCAATGTAGCCCCACTACGCCAAACGTTCCGACTGAGCGAAGATTTGCTTACATTGCAAAATATTTCTACCAAAATACTGTAGGTGCTAACGGAGCAAATGTCAGTCAATACAAAAAGTTCTTCTAAGAAAGAAAAGTTTTATTAACTCAAGAATAGTATAATGGAAACATAAAAGTGTTTCTAAAAGAATAAAAGCTTACTAACACACATTTTATCTCAATAAAAAAAAATGTCTATTAACAAAAAACTTATTTTAACACAGTAAAGGTCTGCTAAGAAGGAAAAGAAGGTTCTAACAGAAAAAAGGTCTGAGAAAGACCTTTTTGCCCTCAAAACAACAGATTTTTAAAAAACGATATTCTGCCAAGACAGCAAAGCACTGCTAACATAAGAAACGTCTTCTATCCAAATAAAAGAAGGTGCTAAAAGATCAAATGTCTTCGAACACACCTGTCATCACAATTATCACCACCCTACCTTCCACTTCCACCACCAACACCATACAAACTACCGTTTCCACAATTCCACTCTGTTACTCTTTCCATCACTCCAATTGCCAGTTTCATCGCTTCATCAACTTTTGTGACTTCGAATTTAATCAACTTTGGTGGAAATTTCAATATTGATCCCTATTCCTCTCTATCTCGCAAATTCTCTGTCTGTCTGCCTGTCTACTCGTCTGTCTGCCTGTCTGTATCCTCCTCCTTCTCCCAATTTTCTTACTCCCTCCCACCATTATCAACTTCCCGCATTTCCTCCTCCTCCTATTCTTCCTCCGCCTCCTGTTCACCATCATCGTCAGCATCATCACCATCATCAAT
>NC_069004.1:33841500-33841864 GCF_001194135.2 Octopus bimaculoides
CGATATTTCTGGAAGGTTCCATGACTCAGACTTCTCACCATCCACGGTCTGCTGTCCACTAATTGCTTTTTCATAGACTTCGTGTGTGTGTGTGTCTGTGCGTCTGTATTTGTGCGTGCGTGTGTGTCTGTGCGTCAGTTTATATGTGTGTGTGTGTGTGTGTGTGTGTGTGTGTATGTATGTGTGTATATATATATGTGTGTGTGTGTGTGTGTGTGTTGATTTATTACTGTTTGCTGGTGCAGTTATATGCATAAAGTGTGCAATGCATACATGTTGATGTATAAGTATGTGAGCGCGTATATATGTGTGTGTGTGTGTGAGCAAAAGGTGCGTTGTGTATGTATATAAGTATATGAGTACG
>NC_069004.1:33843642-33844071 GCF_001194135.2 Octopus bimaculoides
TATATATATATACATATACATATATATATATACGCTTGTATATGTATATACATTTTTATCTATCTATCTATCTATATATATATGTATTTATACATGTATGTATGTAAGTATCTATCTCCTCTCTCTTTCCTTCTCTCCTCCTCTCTCTATATATACATATACATATATATATACATATATATATACGTACACACACACACACACACACACACACACACACACACACACACACACACACAAATATATATATATATACACACATACATTTATGTATATATATGTACAAACATGTATAAATATATGAAAATACGTATGTACATACACGCACACACATATATATAGTATACATATAACTACATAAATAAATATGAATATAAACATAAATGTATATCTATATATATGTATATATATATATATATATATATATAT
>NC_069004.1:33844580-33846635 GCF_001194135.2 Octopus bimaculoides
TATATATATATATATAAATATATATATATGTATGTATATATATATATTTTTTACACCTATATATATATATATTGATATATATACACGCCCATATATATTTGTCTCCCTGTTGCAGCTATCCATCCATCCATCCATCCATCCGTCCGTCCGTCCGTCCGTCCGTCCGTCCGTCTGTCCGTCCGTCCGTCCGTCTGTCTATCTATCTATCTATCTATCTATCTATCTATCTATCTATCTATCTATCTATCTGTCTGTCTATCTATCTGTCTGTCTGTCTGTCTCTTTAACCCTATCTAAGTACCCATCTTCCACCACCCACCCCTCCACAGATATTGCTCCTCTCCTCCACCATCCTCAATCCCTCCCCCATCCCCTCTCATACCCAGCGCTTTTTCCAATCTTCTTTTATTCCAATTCATTCATCCGTCGGCCGAACTAAATCGGTTATGTTTCCTTCTCAAAGATATTAATTTCACACCCAGAAGAATGTTGAGAGTAAATAAAGGAGGACGTTAAGTGCATCTTAATCGATGAATTATTAAAATATAGATCGATCAAGCTACGTTATTTATTGGTTTTCAAACCAGGATGGAATCGGCGAGAATTTAGTGAAAACTTTCTCCACGTTAAGTCAGCCATGTTATAGGAATGTTCGAGAATCTTGTAGAGACATCGTTGTGTATATTGATAAGAAGGGAGAGTTGATAGCATAGGGGAGTGTTTGGTAGCGGTGGGGGAGGAGAACATGGAGAGGAGAAGAGGAAGAAGAAGTAACAGAAAGCGAAGTAGAATAAGACAAAGAAAGGGAAGAACGAACGGAGAAAGAGATGTCTAAGAACGAATGAAGGAGAAGACGAAGAAAAGAACGGAAAGAGAAGCCAAAGAAGAGTAAGAACGAATGGAGGAGAAGACGAGGAAGAAGTGAAAAGAAGAAAAGAAGAGGAACGAGTAAAGGAGAAGACGGAAAGGAGAAGGAAGAAAGAACAAAAAAAGAAAAAGAATAAAAGGAGGCGAAGAAGAAGGGAAAAGAAGAAATAGGAAAAGAAGGTGGAGGCAGAAGGAAAGGGGAAAAAAGAGGGAGAAAACGAAGAAAAGATGGAAGAAGAATAGAGAAAAAAGAAAAAGAAAGAAAAGATGAAAAGGAAGGAAAGAAGTAAAGAAGAGTCAAAGAGCTTGTTATTAGTTTAATCGCAATCTTAAGGCAAAACTGATTTCTCAGCAAAGACAACATCATGAATGGTTGAGATGGCGGTAGACTTGAGGTAACAGACAATCATGTAACATTTTACTGATACTTTTTAAAGTCATTTCGACAGATTTTCTATAGAAATGAGAGCCAGTACTGAAAGTTACGTTTCGTATACGAAATCGTCTATGTAAACAATGCGATCGAAGATAGGAAAAAAAAAAAAAGTAATGGGTGTATATGCATATTTCGGGAATTATTAATCTTTTGAAACGTAACACCCTTGATAGACGAGGGATTCCGATTGGATGGGAGGCGACCCGTCGCAGGAATACTCGATTTTGTTAGATGAATGGACTGGAGAAACGTGAACACAGCACATCACCCGTTTTCACGAATCGAAAGCAGAATCTTACGATGTAGAGGCCAACACCCCAAAACACTAAGGCACGTAGCCCCAAAGTTGATTATATAAGTTGAGGATATTTGCTTAGGTTTCCATAGTTTTTGCCTGACCAGACTATGTTATTCCTGTCACTGCCACCCATCTTTATTTGATCCAGTTTGCTCGAATTTTCCTCAACTGAATCACGCCATCAAATACAGTCTCTACATAGAATGCTGGAGGTATAGAGCTCGTGAATGTTTTTTTTTATAGCCATGGGGTCCTTTGTTTGCCCCTGGGTGATACTTCACTACCGTTATTGCAGGAATTTTGCTACCAATTTCTTTTCTTAATCCCCACTGTTTTTTTTTTGTCTTTGTATTGTTCCATATGTTTTTGAGGCCCTTGTGGCCAATAGCAAATTAGAGCTGGCTGAATAATTAGAATGTCGAAAAAATGACGTGGTCGACGTTGCATTTCGTGC
>NC_069004.1:33847134-33848241 GCF_001194135.2 Octopus bimaculoides
GTTGTATTGCAAAATGACAGAACAGATCAACATTAAAAAAGAAAAGAATTCTATTAAAAACAACAGCAACAACAAAGAAACACCCAACAACAACAGAAGACCTAAAAGCAATGAAACCAGGAGATAGTTCAGAGTCTAACTGAGCAGCGATGGCCGCCGCCATTCATCTAACGTAGGATCAATGAATGAAAAAAGGTGTGAAGGAAACTTCAAAAGTGAGGCTGAACAATTTAAAAAAATGACAGTGATTATCATTGTTGCACATTATACTTCAGATACACCACCGCCAGCTCCACCAAGACCACCACCGATGAATGAAAAGTCTGCTCGATGTTGCCATGAGTACTGTGATAAGAAAAAGGTAATAAATCAATAATTAACGCGGTAATTAAACTCTCGTAGGAATTTTAATTGTGTTAGATTTCTAACATTTAAAATTTTAAAGCGAGAACTCCATGAATAAATGGTCGTGAAAGAGAGGAAAAGAAGAAGAAGAGGAAGAAAAAAAAGGTTCAGTTTTATGGCTATATTGAACAGCTATAAAGACATGCCCTTATATGGTCAATACATTAGTCACTTTAATGCTTTACACAGCAATTAATAAAATCACCTTTTTAATATCATTATGTTTTTGCTAAGCAGATAATAATAATAATAATAATAATAATAATAATAATAATAATAATAATCCTTTCTTCTATAGCCTCAAAGCTTGAAAATTCGTGGGGAGGGACCCCAGTGTTCAACGACCTCAGTGGTCAACGACTTCAGTGCTCAACTGGTATTCATTTTATCGACTCCGAAAAGGATGAAAGGCAAAGTTGACATCGGTGGAATTTGAACTCAAAACGTAAGGACGGACGAATGCCGCTAAGCATATTGCCCGGTATGCTAACGATTCTGGCAGCGCAGGACTAATCTTTGGCCACGATTTGGAAGGCTAACCTTAGGAATGAGCAAGTGCCTCCGCTGTGCCGCATCTGCAATAGGATAGTATTGATAGCGACTTCGAAGTTTCGGCCAGTTAACCCATCATCAGACTGTGAAGCTTTTTTAAGCGTTTAAGTTAATCTTGGTTTTAGATAATCTGTCTGATTGTTAGGTAGA
>NC_069004.1:33848730-33851400 GCF_001194135.2 Octopus bimaculoides
TATATATATATATATATATATATCTATATATTTATATATATATACATATATATGTATATATGCGCGCGCGTATGTGTGTCCATCACTCTGATTCAATATCGTTAAAGGCCATCTGACGTTTCGATGCCAGAACTGTCCGTTTCTACTCCACGTTGCTAACCCGGCCAACGAGCGTCTCTCTTCAGATCAAGAATGTCGCAACATCGCAAAAGGTTCAGCGAACCTTACCACAACACGGCACCTAATCGCCCAACTAAACTGACATAATCAAAAACGACAGTATTGATCATACTGTCTAAATAATTGATTGGACATTAGCAAAATGACTCTAATGGCCAGAACGAGGCCAGATGCTATCAGAAACTTACAAATTACATAGAATTCAGAGGTCGAAAAGCTGCCATTAAAATCCTGATGGTTTTGTTGAAATGGTGTCTCACGTTCCGGTGCCATTCCGTTACTATTCTTATATTAGTGAAGGCACATAGTTTAGTGGTTAGGGTATTCTTCATACAATCGTCAGATTGCGAGTTCGATTCCCGGCGACACGTTGTGTCCTTGAGCAAGACTCTTTATTTCACGTGAAAAGCATTTGCGGCGATTCTAAGACAAAGGACTGTGATAATGATGGTGGTGATGATGATGATGATGTGGAAGATGATGATGAAGACGGTGGTGATGATGATGACGATGATGATGATGGTGAGGATGATGATGAAGCTGATGATGTTGATGTTGGTGATGATGATGATAATTTTCTTTATTTGCCATAATGAGTGCGAATTATGAAAAAAGAAAAGAAATAAAAAAACGACGAGCACAAAAAACGTGTTTTTTTACATCGAGTGGGATAAAAAGATGAAAAAAAAAGGAGAAAAACCCGTTAAATTTCGAAATTTGCCTCAAACCAACCAATGATTCAGATAATAAAATAAATAAATAATTAAATAATAATAATAATAATAATAATAATAATAATAATAATAATAATAATAATAATAATAGTAATAATATTATTATAAATCGTAGTACAAGTATTACTGACTCTCCCTCTGTAAGAAGAAGAAGAAGAAGAAGAAGAAGAAGAAGAAGAAGAAGAAGAAGAAGAAGAAGAACAACAACAACAACAACAACATACGTGAACGGTAAGAACAATTAGACCAACAACAAACCCTGCGGCGTTTCAGAGAAACTCCATTTATTGGCGATCTTACGATTGTTGTTCCTGTTGTTGTTGTTGCTGCTGCTGCTGTTGTTGTTGTTGTTGTTGTTGCTGCTGCTGTTGTTGTTGTTGTTGTTGTGTAGAGGCATCACCTTTGCCGTTCTTGATGATGATGATGATGATGCGTTTTATTTATTATTATTATTTTTTACTTTTACTTGTTTCAGTCATTAGATTGCGGCCATGCTGGGGCACCGCCTTGAAAAATTTGAATGAATCGACTCTACTACTTTTATTATGTTTTTTTTTTTGAAAGCCTGGTACTTATTCTCTCGGTCTCTTTTGCAGAAACTGTTAAGGGGACGTAAACACACTAACACCGGTTGTCGAGCGGTGATGGCGGTGGGGGCAAACACAGACACATACACACATCTACACACGCGTACATCTATCTATCTATCTATCTATCTATCTATCTATCTATCTATCTATCTATTTACACACACACACACACACACACATGTATACGACGGGCTTCTTTTCAGTTTCCGTCTACCAAATCCACTCGCAAGGCTTTGGTGCGTCCGAGGCTTTAGTAGAAGGCATTTGCCCAAGGTGCTATGCAGTGGGACTGAACCTGGAACCGTGTGGTTGGGAAGCAAGTTGCTTACCTGTTGATTGAAATATAGAGTACACAAAGAATGACGCTGTCATTGTTGTTGTTGTTGTTGTTACTGCTGCTGCTGCTTATTGTTGTCATTGTTAATAGGGACGTGATGCGCATGCGCACGTATTGTTTTTCCACTGATTCATGATCAGTATAAAATAATCTGTTGTTATCATTGCTGCTCCTGCTGCGGCCGCCGCTGCTCTTGTTGTTGTCTTCAAAGTAGCTGCAGTTCTTCTTGTTAGTATTGTTGTTGTTGTTACTCCTTAAATTCATTCCGAAACAAGAACTTCAACGTAGGGAAATGGTAAAGCAAGTTATTTATTTCATTTTTTTTGCATTATTTGAGAAAAATAAAGAAATTAAAACAATAAAAAAAAGACAGAAAGCAATAAGAACATAACGTAGCTGCCGCCCCCACAGAAAACGCAGACGATCCAGTATATCGGTGAGAGCGCGTACGAACGTACGTACGTACGTACGAACGTACGTACGTACGTATGTATGTATGTATGTATGTATGTATGTATGTATGTATGTATGTATCACTCTTTCCATTTATCTCTCTACCTGTATTTAAAGGTATATTTATATAGTAATGCATTCATATGGTCCAAAGATCACACACACACACATTCATAGTTGCATATATATATATATATATATATATACATATATTTATATGAACATACATATATACCCATATATACATTTATATACATTTTAGGCACATCTGTCTATATACCTGTGTATATATGTGTGTGTGTATGAGTGTGAGTGTGTGTAAATGTATGTATATGCGTATGTATATATATATATATATATATATATATACATATAT
>NC_069004.1:33852060-33859245 GCF_001194135.2 Octopus bimaculoides
TATATATATATATATAGTTATTTATGTATGTATATGTGCATGTGTGGATAAATATATACGCAGAAAGGGAGACAATAAGATGATATATAAACACTAGCAATAACGCAGAAGTGTTTAGTTAATTGAAAGACCCATGGGGATTATTGGGAATATGGCGGATGTATATAAACATTTACACACACACACACACTTACGCACACGCACACTGATATGTACGTAGAATACTGATGCAATGAAGCTCACTCATGCTTATACGCATTATCATGCCTGTATGTTTATGTATCTATGTATACACACACACACACACACACACACATATATATATATATATATTTATATATATATATAAATATATATATTTATATATATCAACCTATGTACATGTATGTGTATATCTACGCATGTAATTACGTATGTATGTGTAGTTGCACATATGCGATACAATATATATTGCATATACATACACACACACATGCACATACATATTTATATATGCTTGAGTTTATACCTGTGAATAAAGAAGTGTGTATGGATGTGTGGTTGCATGTTCGTACGTCCGTATGTATGCTTATGTATATATATATATATGTGTGTGTGTGTGTGTGTGTGTGTGCGTGTGTGTGTATGTGCGTGTGTGTGTAGGTATATGAATATGCAGGTATTTATGTGCGCATGCGTGTTGCATGTATGTTTAAGTGTGAACAGAAGAGAAAGATGGCCTCGGGACATAATAATCTACTTTAAAATTTGAAAACAAATTACAACAAAAAACAAACAAAAAAACAAAACAAACAATATAAAATAATATAGTTATTCGGACGATGTTCAATAGCCTTGTGAACAACAACTACAACAACAACATTAACGATCAGGGGAGCAACCACAACAACAATAACAACAACAACATTATCGGCCTTAGCAATCACAGTGAAAGGAAATGTCGTAATATCGTTATTTAGCACAATAACTAGAGCAGTTACAACAACAACGCAATGAACAATAAAAGCAACAACAATGTTAGTAACATGACAATAACAAGAAGAATAATATCAAGGAAAAACGACAATAATGGCGTGCTAAAATTGCAGCAACATCTCCTTGAAATTTTATTTTAATGACTGAAGAAAAAGATGCTAGGAAAAACAAAGCAAAACAAAACAAGAACCCCAAACGGGATAAATTAAAGATGAATATTAATATATTTGTGCAGGTCATGTGATAAATCGTCACGTGGGTTGGTAACAGGAAGTTTCGTGTCTCTGCATGGACGCCATTAGAAAGTAACAAAAAGAATTTTCGGTTGCGACGCATTTCCTAAAATCTCATAGAAAACGAATGCGGTTTATGAGATAACTAACTTACTTCTATTTAAATAAGGCTGTCCCCTCACCGACCTTTAAGAAAGCAGGGTATTCGGTTAAGGATCGTAAGGCATGAGTTTGGTTCTTGGCGAAGCGTTGTCTCCTTGAGCAAGACACTTTATTTCACATTGCTCCAGTCAACTCAGCTGGCAAAAATGAGGTGTATCGGTAATTCAAAGGGGCCAGCCTTGTTACATCCTGTGTCACGCTGAATCTCCCTGAGAACTACGTTAGAGGTATGTGTGTCTGTGGAGTACTCAGCCACTTGCATGTTATATTACGAGCAGGCTGTTTGGATCAACTGAAATACTCGTCGTAGTAACCGACGGAACGCCAGTAAAGATTCATGCCTCAAGATAAAAGTGATCACTAAAATCTTATTGAAGAGAACTAAATTAACATCCTTCTGCATGCTTTTGGCCACTTAAACTGGAACATTATGGCATCAACTCCAGCAATTCTTGTATCTAGTTTGGTTTCGTGCCTTCCAACAGTCGTAAAAATGGTCGCAAGACTCTTGATCGTCTCCACCTGCTTCTTTGCAGGATTGAAAGAACCAATGTCGCAGTCTTGGCAGCACTTATATCTATTTCTTCCTTACAACATTCGACAGTGACCCTATTTGGTGCTTGGTGATTATCAATTCCTGATAAGCTAAGTACCATATCATCCACAAATAATATCCTAACACCTGTAGATGTAGATGCCCTTTCCCGAACGACTGCGCATGTGGATTAGATTCATAAAGATTATGAAAAGGAGAGATGGCAATACGCACCCTGGACGGAATCTAACATCTACGTTGAAAAATTTGTCCGGACACAAACACCATGGCGTTCGTACAGGGACTTCAAATCGAGAAGAAGCGCTCTATCGATTCCAAACTCTTACCAGTACTCCGAGTTGCTCGTTTCCGATCATCAGCTGGTAAAGCGAATCGGGTTTTCTGTTTAGCATTCACTGACTGGTTATTTTGTGAAATATTAAATAAAAGTTTGAAGGAAATGCTTCACATTATGTTCTGTTGTTTAGAAACTTTTGTCAACGATACGTGCAAAAAACGGCTGCTTCAAGCTCACGGTTCGATTTCATTTCTGGTTCCCGTGGTAATACTATCGTAAAAATGTCATAAATTCCACACAATCGATGTCATGAAATGGCGTTGCTGTTGGAAGTTATGTTCCAAAAATAATACTTTAAAGTAATGTTTTTAATTAATAATTTTAATTAATGTTTTTAAAAACAATGAGTTCATTTTCCATGTGCCTGTGCAGACTCTCTCTCTCTCTCTCTCTCTCTCTCTCTCTCTCTCTCTATGTATATATATATATATATATATATATATATATATATATATAGACATATTGTACGCTCATGGAGAAACATGTATGCACACAATTATATATTGATATATGCATATATACATAGATGTATACATATACACATATGCTTATATACACACACTCATACATAGTCACGCACACATATATTAATACTTATATCAATAAAACTTATTTATTAAACATTTCGAAAAACCGACGTTGATTTCTCTGAACGAAATTCAAGGAGGCTTGTATCTACATTAAAGATATTTAGCCACAGGCATACAAGACGTTGACAGTTCAGTTCTGTTCAAAACTGTTGTTTGGAGTGATGACGCTACATTTAAATTAAATGGCTCAATTAACTGCCACAAACGCACCAACTGGGACCCGAGAATCTGCCTATTACGGAGGAATATCATGTTAATTTAGCATGAATTATATTATGGTGCGGCTTATCGTCAAAAAGATTAATTGGACCATTCTCTTTTGACGCTATTCTGACTGGTCCCGTTTACTTAAACTTGCTGCGGCAATCTGTCATGTCAAGCATTGAAGAGGACTTTGAAGGTGTTTTATTTCCAGCAAGATGGAATACCTCACGTTACCATAGCAACGTAAGGGCTTACCTGATGAAGTTTTGCCGAACAGGTGAACTAGACAAAGTTCAGTACAATATCCTTTGCGTTCATCGGACCTCACTTCAACTTCACTAGACTTTTTTTAATAGGTATTCTTAAAAAAAAAAGAAGCTTACGGTACAAAGCTAGCAATAGTCGACAAATTAATTGAGGGCATCCATTGAGCAATAATACGCACAAATATCGAACGAAATGTTTCTTGATGTTTGCGATTCCATTGTTTCGCATTATCAAGAATGTCTGGGCCAGAATGGTCATCAGTTTAAAAACTAGTGTTAATAAAATATTAAAATTCTGATTGTAGATTCTTTATAATTTTGAAAATAAATGTATTTTAATAAATGTTATGTTTGTAATCATTCAATGTGTGTATATATTTTTGGAGAAATACTGTATATACCAGATATTATATGTATGTGTGTATGCATGTGATTGTGTATGTGTGTGTGTGGGGGGGAGGGCGAGTATATACATACACGCGCATATATATGTATATATATATATATATATGTGTGTGTGTATGTATGTGTGTACATACACGTATATCTATCTATTTCAAGAGAAACAAACACAGGCAGGGAGAGAGAGAGAGAGAGAGAGAGAGAGAGAGAGAAAGAGGGACAGATTATGTTTGCGTGTGTACATGTGTGTGTGTGGTGTGTGTATGTGTGTATGTGTGTATGAGACAAGGACTGTATGTGCGAGAAAAAAAACAGTGAGATTGCGCGTTTGAGAGAGTGAGAAACTAAGAAAGTATGAAAGAGAAAGATAGAAAGACAATGCTTAAATGAGTGAGTGAGTGAGAGAGAGAGAGAGAGAGAGAGAGAGAGAGAGAGAGAGAGAGAGAGAGAGAGAGAGAAACAGGTGGTGGGAGAGATGGTTAGAGAATGTGAACAAAAGACTGCGATGAAACGATTTCGTTTTTTGAAGTGGTTGTTTAGTTTGTGCTGCAAGGGGAATAAATTCTGTTGGTTTTTGATGGTGTTTGGTGAGAAAGAAGACGAAGAAGAACAGTAACACCAACAACAGCAACAACAGCATCTACATCATAAATATCAATAATAATAATAATAATAATAATAATAATAAATAATAAAATAGACAGAACAACAATAACGATTCCTTTATGTAACGTAGGGCGATGGATAAAGGGGGAAATTACAAGGACAAATTGCAAAAGCGATAATAATAATAACAATAATAATAATAATAATAATAATAATAATGATAATGATAATAATAATAATGATATCTTTATTAGCCACAAGGGCTGAAAAGCGGCTGGAACAATGCAAAGAATAGAATACGACAGAATTGGGCTTTGCATGGAATAAAAGAAGGGAGATAAAGAAAAAAGGTCAATGATAATAATAATAATAATAATAATAATAATAATAATAATAATAATAATAATAATAAATAACAATGATAATTATTTCTTTTATTGGCCACAAGGGCCCAAGATGTTGAGGACAATATCAAAGGACGGAATACAACACGCAAAAATGTGGGGTTTACATCGATGAAAAAAAAAAGAAGAAAAAACATCAATAAGGATATAACAAAAAGATATAAAAAGTGAATTCAGAAAAATAAATAAATAAATAGAATCCCCCATAGCGGGGTCGTTCACTTCGGGTAATTCGGGAGAAAATCCCACACAGAAAGTCGCGGATTATTCTGTCGCCTCCAAGGCATCGGAAATGCCCTCTTCCAGTTTCTTTGTTCCTACTTCGAAAATCATTTCCAGGACAGGCCCATTCAGCCTCTCCAATCTTGCCACGCTTAAACCATTTTTCGATAAACACACCAGATGGCAGCACCTCCCTGTCAATCCTCACCTTTCTCTTCAAATAATACTTTAAAAAAAATCAATGGGAGCTTCGTTAGACAAGTAAACATATATATGTACATATTTTTAAATATACATACATAAGTGTATATCTATACACACATATATACATATTTATCTA
Source organism: Octopus bimaculoides (assembly GCF_001194135.2). NCBI lineage: Eukaryota > Metazoa > Mollusca > Cephalopoda > Octopoda > Octopodidae > Octopus > Octopus bimaculoides. The sequence goes on from NC_069004.1 coordinate 33,857,358, forward strand.
TCTATCTTTACAATGTATATGTATATTTACCTGGTTCCACCTTGTCCTCCATCACGATCCCATTCAATAGTATTCGGCGGGTCAAATCGGCAAACATCCCGTGTCCATACAGAGGTGGACATGGAAGGTTTTTGTGGGACAGCTGCCCACTTCCACCGCAATATCCACGTCGGATTGTCCAGAGAAGCGTATCACAAATGAGCTCCCTCTAGCGATCGCCAACAATGTCCTGCAAAGTGCAAGCATTTATCTCTCTTACGGTATCAGTAATTGCAAGAAAACTTGGCAAATAGTGTTTGTTTGGTCGGATGATATTTGTACAAGATATTCAGGACAGCTTGTAAAATGCAGCTACAAGATCCATCAAGACATGGCTCCAGATGTTTGGTGAATGTCCAAGCAGTGAAACCATATAATATCGCAGTGGCATGGAAGAACCTTCTCTCAAGATCATCCGGTATGATGACATCCAGAGCATTCTAGGCTTTCACGAGACCAATTCTTTTTTACATTACGTTCCCTGGTCGAGATGCTATTTCTTAAACATAGAAAAGAGTCTACAAATTTTAGACAGTTTTATTTGTTTGTGTTTATTGAGCTGTCCTGGTGATAGCAAACTTTGAGGAATTTTTCTCTCTCTCTCTTCTTTCTTCATATGCCATGCCGATAAGAATCGGCCATTACGGAATTCTATGTTAAAGAATAGAGATTCGTGATTCTCCTTAGGAAACACAACAGTTTACCCCGTGGCTGTTTTTCCCGCTTCATTTACAATTTACTCAGCTAGTCTCCCGCTTAGTCGAGCTTATCCTTGAGACAGAAAACAGGAGATCTGATTCAAGTGACACCAAAGCATATTCACAAACCGGTTGGCGGTAAAACACATGTCTAGGGACCAGCCTACCTTCGATTCCTGCATACCTCAGCCACAGAAGCCTGCTATTTGATCCACTAACGTAACTAATGATACGTACTATCACCCCCGACTAGCGGTAATTTAAGGGGGAAAATCTATTTACCTCCCCAGAGGCTGTGTTATGCTCTTTCCAAGCTCTCGGAATTGACACACGGATAAATATCTTCCACCGATTTCTCAAGGTCAGGTGAAAGCGTTAATATCATTGGCATAATACGTGTCTGATTTTGTTGTGGCTGCGTAGCAAGAGAAAGTGAGTTTTCTGAGAGCGAAGCCGAGTTATTTAATTTTGTAAATTGAAATGTCAAGGACGTTGAAGTACCAGGCATGAGATATATAGAGAGCATAGCACTCACTGATGTGAAATCGATGTCTCCTTCAGCTTATCATATTTTAGCGACGGTGGTCTTCGAAAGCATCATTATTGCTGCTACAAGTCGAGGTACACCGCATGTGAGAAGAATTCGATGCTTTTCACCTTACCGGACAGCATCAAAAGTTTTCCATAAGTCTATAAACGGCTCTACGAAGAATACCGAGAAGATGGCTACTGTTTGAACAACCGAGCGGGACCTGACGCCTTCCCCATAGCATGAAACTTGCAGTAGTTTGCTACAAATAACATGCACACGCAGACGTATACATTCCCGACACTTGTATGTATGTATGTATGTATGTATGTATGTATGTATGTATGTATGTATGTATGAATGTATGTATGTATGTATGTATGTATGTATGTGTGTGTGTATATATGTATGTATGTATGTATGTATGTATGTATGTATGTATGTATCTATCTATCTATCTATCTATCTACTATTACAATGTATATGTATATTTACAACCTATATGTATATTTACAACCTATATATATGTGTGTACAGATATATACTTATGTATATATATTTAAAAATATGTACATATATACAGAGAGAGAGAGAGAGAGAGAGAGAGAGAGAGAGAGAGAGA
>NC_069004.1:33859255-33859664 GCF_001194135.2 Octopus bimaculoides
AGATAGATAGATAGACAGACAGACGGATATATAGATAGATAAATAGACAGATAGATAGATAGATAGATAGATGGATAGATAGATAGAAAAAAGAAAAACTGTTTATGATGCCCCATAGTATAGAGGAACAGACTATTCGGCTTAGTTACCGCCCCTTCTATAGCAGACACATGCAATATTCAAACCGCTGCTGCCACCAGCCACCACCGGCGCCACCAACTCCACCATCTGCACCATAAGAAATAACATATTGCTGTGGTGATATGTTTATTCTCCAGAGGTGGTGTTTTATGGTGGCGATGGTGGTGGCGGCGATGGTGGTGGCGGCGATGGTGGTGGTGGTGATGGTGGTGGTGGTGATGGTGGTAGCGGCGATGGTGGTGGTGGTGATGGTGGTGGTGGTGATGGT
>NC_069004.1:33862244-33863584 GCF_001194135.2 Octopus bimaculoides
TATATATATATATATAGATATATAAATATATACATATATATATTACATATATATATATATACATATATATATTACATATATGTATTTATACATGCATACACATATTAATACATGCACAGCTACACATACACAAACACAACACACACACGCTTGCACACATTCTAAGCATCAATATGGTGGACAAGATTTAATCCGCTAATGTCAACAGATCTCTCGTGCCCGATGAAACGTAAACAGCCGAACCACCGGAAATCCGTAGACAATCATCCTGTGCACGTGACAGACCGGAAGTCAAGAAAACATCGAAAAACGCTGAGAAAACACAGAGTGAGGAAAAGAACCTTTTCAGGTGCCAGTCTGTTTGAGGAATTGTCATGGAGAGAATTATAAAACTCTGAGTAGCGACATGTTATTAGTTAGGAGTATAACACTCAATATTCAATATGTACTCCACTGCAGGTATAGAGTACTCTTTTATTTCGATCGTAGCATAACTATTAGAAGTACTCTACGTATCTACCCAGCTATACGCATGCACACATACTCACACACATACACACATACTTATTGTTTAAAGATGACGGCAGCTGAAGGACTGAGCAGTCCGTGTGATCCCCGAATTCTAATTCACTCGAGAAGAGAAACAAGATTCTGGATTCGAAGTTAAATACACCAACCATTTAGACTTCGAGTCACTTACGTAAATTTCTGCCGATCAAAAAACTAATAAAAAACTACACCCCCCCCACACAAATTTATGTGTGTTTGTGGGACAGTCTTCTATGAACAATGTACCTCGAATGCCAATATAGATATAAGTACACTAATCCCTCGGTTATCGCGGGTGTTACGTTCCAAAAGCCCCGCGATAGGTGAAAATTCGCGAAGTAAAAACAGTACTGTACTGTATATTGTTTTAAAAATTATTTTTATAATTTATATATATTAATTTTATTATAAATGCAAAACAACACCACGGAGGAATCGACGTAAGCTGAAATAATGCTCTGGGTTAAAAGACCCCTTGGGCGGAACAAAGGAGGAAAGCTAACTGTGGAACTCGATCCACCTGCCTTACTGCAACTCGTCTAAGGGTTGTTTTAACCCTACGTATTAGGAATTATTGTATTATTTAAGTGTGTGTGATAGGGTTTTGCAAGAAGCCCGCGAAACTTAAGGTCTCATGAGGCAGAAACTTTAGCACGCCGCCGCCGCCGCTATCACCACCACCACCACCACCACCACCACCACCGCCTCTAGCACTACTCCCCCCGGCCACGAAGACGTCCTGGGCCACGACGACCTTCACCACTACTATGAACAACAACACCACAACCAAT
>NC_069004.1:33863858-33865506 GCF_001194135.2 Octopus bimaculoides
TCCAATCAATACAGCAACAAGCAGGTAGTTTGGCTCTCGTTGGCACGCTGCCAACTGTAGGTTCAATTCTCAGCAAATACAACAACACAGCAGCAGCAACAACAACAACAACAACAACGCCCTCTATGTCATCATATATATCTTTCGGTTCATTAAAATACATTGACAGGCCAAAAAACAACAAAATAAAACAAACCCACCAAGAAAAAAATAACCGCATGAAACAACAACAACCAAAAAAAAAACAAAAAACAAAAAACAAAAACCAAAAGGCACAGAAAATAAAACAAAATAGCAGACGTTTATTAAAAATCCGGGAAACAAAAGAAGACTTAGCAGGGCGTAAAATCTAAATGAAAAGATTGATAAATATTATTTCTACTCAACCAGATAATCGATAAACGTCTGTCAGTTTTAGTATCTGTCATGTTAGGAAAGCTTCGATCTGCTAAATATAGCAGTTAAAAATATCTTCTGCCTCCCCACAATTGCTTTTTAATAGTGTTTGTGTATTTTTACAAATATTTTAGTTTATTTTACTCTTTTACTTGTTTCAGTCATTTGACTGCGGCCATGCTGGAGTATTCGGGTTTTTAAAGCCTTGGTACTTATTTTAACGATCTCTGTTGCTGAGTCGTTAAGTTAGGGGAACATAAACATCGATTTCTCTCTCTCTCTCTCTCTCTCTCTCTCTCTATCTCACTCTCTCTCTGTCTGTCTATCTGTCTATATGTCTATCTGTCTGTTTGTCCGTCCTTCCGTCTCTCTCTCTCTATATATATATATCTCTCTATCTTTCTGTTATCTATTCATTTATGTCTTTCTATCTACCTATTCATTTATTTGTTTGTCTTTCTAACTACATATGCCTATCATGTTCACACATAAGTTGATTAAAGCAAACGCACATGCGTGCATAATCTTATTCATACTCAGACACACATATGTATATATATATATATATATAAAGAGAGAGAGAGAGAAGGAGAAGGAGAAATCGGTAGCTAGCTAGGTAGATAGACAGACAAGTAGAAATAGATAATTGAGAAAAAGAGAGAATGATTGAGAGAAACAAAGAGAAGGCCCGAGATAGTCTAAGTGTGTAGGTATATATGTAGTTGTACATAGAGTAGACGATACAAAGAATATCCGTTGAAATCAAACAGACATACAAGTATGGATAAGAATGTTAAAGAAAACAAACACACACACAAATAATGATATGATCAAAGAATAAAAATAGATAAAAATAACACACAAACACACACACACACAATAAAAAACAAAACAAAATAAAAAGACAAAAATGGAAATCGTTTCAAAAATCCTAAAACTCACGGAACCAGAGTTCTTAGAAAAGGTAGACCAATAAAAGCAATAAATAACACACACACACAGACACACGCAGGCACGCACGCATGCACACACATATACACACACGTAGAGCCATGGAAAAAAAATGGTGAAAAACATCAAGGAATCATTTTTTTTGCGGTATTTTTCTTCCTATTGAAATGCAATCGGTTCTCTCATTCGATCAGTGATTTTTCTTTCTCTGGTTCTATGGTGGCATAATGGCATGATCTTCACACAGGATTTGTGTGTGTGTGTGTGTGTGTATGTGCGTGTGTGTGTGTGTGTGTGTGTG
>NC_069004.1:33865764-33866633 GCF_001194135.2 Octopus bimaculoides
TATATATAAATGAATGTATACGTAGATATATAAATATATATGAATGTATATACATATGCATATATATATATATATGCACATATATATGTATGTATATGTATATGCATTCATACATATGTATATACAGAATTATATTATTTTTACACACATACACACATGTATCTGAATATATACATATGTATGTATATCACAAGTACACATACATACACACTCGTATGTATGTGTGTGCATGTGAGCCTATCTGTGCGCGCTAATATATGGATGCATTCTTATACATATACATACACACACACATATATGTCTATACATACATACATACATACATACATACATATGTATATATATATATATATATATATATATATATATATATATATATATATATATATATATATATGTTTATAAAAGCATATGGACACAGACGTCCGCGCACACTTACAAATGTACAGAAACAAAATCAATCACACAGACACAAACACATAGACACTCATGCATGTATCTATGTGTAAATGTGAGTGAATTATCCACATATACATATGTGCATATACGTACACACAGACACATACATACACACATACATATATACATACATATATACATACATATATACATACATATATACATACATACATACTTACGCACATACGTACATTATATGCATGTATAAATATACATGCTTGTAAATATTCACCTGCACATATATATGTATATGTAAGTATGCATATATATATATATAACGTACATCTATCTATCTACTAATCTATCTATCTATCTATCTATCTATCTATCTATCTATCTATCTATCTATTATCTATCTATCTATCTATCTATCTATCTATCTATCTATCTATCTATCTATCAATCACTTT
>NC_069004.1:33869265-33869853 GCF_001194135.2 Octopus bimaculoides
GCCACATCACCATAATCATCATCCTCATCATCACTACCACCACTTCTACAACACCGCATCATTATCACCTCTTCCTCTATCTCCTCTACCTGTTCCATCACCACCATCATCACTACTATCATCACCAGCCAAATCCTCTTCCTCCTCCTCCTCCTCCTCCTTCCACTTATCGTCGTCGTCATCATCATCATCATCATCATCATCATCATCATCATCATCATCTTCATCGTTGACATCAGCATAACCTTCAGCATTAGTTCCTCCGGTTATACAACCCATATCGCCATCATCGCCGCCACAGCCAGGACAGTCAAGACCACCACCAACACCACCAACACCACCACTACCGTCCTCATAATAGTCATTGCCATCACCATCATCATCAACATCATCAACATCATCAACATCATCATCCCTTCAAGCACCCGCTTCTCCACCACTACAACCACCACCACCACCATCATCGTCATCATCATCATCATCGTCATCATCATCGTCATCATTGTCGTCATCGACGTTATCCTCATCGTCATCAACATTATCATCATCATCTCTTCTTCTTCTTCTTCTTCTTCTTCTTCTTCTTCT
>NC_069004.1:33870975-33874981 GCF_001194135.2 Octopus bimaculoides
CAAGGCTATGGTCGGCCCGAGGCTATAGAAGAAGACACTTGCCCAAGGTGCCACGCAGTGGGACTGAACCTGGAACCATGTGGTTGGTCAGCAAACTACTTACCACACAGCCACTCCTGCACCTTCTTCTTTTATTTGTTTCAGTCATTAGACCGCGGCCATGCTGGGGCACCGCCTTGAAGAATTTTTAGTCGAACGAACTGACCCCAGGACTTAAGCCTTTTTAAGCCTTTGTGCCTACTGTAGAAATATAAGTGCAAGCGTGGCTGTGTGCAGGAGTGGCTGCTCACTCTTTCATCCTCCTGTGTTGCTCCGTAGAATGTTATTATAGACTCGTGAGAAGCCATCTAGGTTTCATTGTTTTCAGAAGAGTACAAAAGGTCCATCACGTTGATTGCAGTATCGTTAATTAAAAAAGAACTACATCTACACCCAGAAACAGATGGTAGGCAACCTCTTCAAGATGGTCAACGAATAACAGGGTGGACAAGACAAAAATTTTGGTAAAAATCGAAGTGGTTTCTTATTCTACGATTAAATAGTAATGATGATGTTGATGATGATGATGATCGTGGTGAGGGTAACGGTGTTGGTGGTACTATTGCTGTTGTTGTTGCTGATAGTGATGCTGATAGTGGCGGCGCTGGTGATGAAGATGACGATTATGATGATGACGACAACGACGACGACGACTACGACGATGATGATGATGATGTTGATGATCGTGGTGGTGGTAGCGGTGTTGGTGTTAGTGGTACTATTGCTGTTGTTGTTGTTGTTGTTGCTGATGGTGATGATGGTAGTGGTGGTGGTGGTGATGAAGATGACGATAGTGATGATGACGACGACGACGACGATGGTGATGGTTAAAACGACGAAATTATCGTGCACACACTTTAAAATGCGATAGAAGCAAAATTAACAGCAACAACAACAACAACAACAGCAGCAGCAGCAGCAACAACAGCAGCAGCAACAACAACAACAACAACAGCAGCAGCAACAACAACAACAATATGAACCACAGTAACAACCACTATAAAAACAACACGAAAACATACAAAAAAAAACGGAGGAAAAATATAAAGAAAAACCGCAACAAAAATCGAAAAGAAAAACGTGAAGAGATCAAGTAGCTGTGCTTGCTAATTTTCATCGGAGATTATCCGGAGAGAGAGTTATAGGGTAAAAGTACATAAAATTTAGCCGAATCTACTTTCTTGAACAATATTCCAGATTACTGGAAGGAAATTTAGCCGGAAAATAGCTTTTGAAGCTAGTAAAAATATTTATGTTACAGATAGAAGGATATGAGATTGGAAAGATATAAAGATGGGCTTAAAGATATATATTGATAGATAATTAGCCTGATAGGTAGGTTGATAAGGAGACAGGTTGATTGAGTGATAGATAGATTAGATAGATAGATTGATAGATTGTTTGATGGCTTGATAGAAAGATCGATAGATTGATAAAGAAATAGAGAGAGCAGAGAGATGGATTGATAGATAAGTAGATAGAGGGATAGATAAGCTGATAGATAGATAGATTGATAAAGAAATAGATATTTAGATGGATAGATAGATAGATAGATAGATAGATAAATTGATTGATAAATATGTATACGGGTTGATAAAAAGATCGATAGGCTGACTGAAATATAGATAAATTGATAAAGAAATAAATATTTAGATAGACAGTCTCATAGATAGATAGATAGATAGATAGATAGATAGATAGATAGATAGATAGATAGATAGATAGATAATTAGATAGATAGATAGATAAATAGATAGATAGATAGACAGGACAGAGAAATGGACAGTTAGATAAGGACATAAGATAGTAAGATAAGATGAGTAGATGTACTTATAATGTATAGGTGGATGGTTAGATAGATAAATAGATAGAAAAGATGGTTGCATAAACAGATTGATATATAGATAGGTTGGTAGGTAGATAAGTTGGATAGAGAGATACTTAGATTAACTCACACACGCACGCACACACACACACACACACACACTGATATTAGTACGCGGACAGGTAGATAGATAAATAGCTACCTAGCTAGATAGGTTGATTGAGTAATAGAGATAGCTAGACGAGATGGATATATGGATAAGTGAAAATATAGATGGTTAATAGTTAGACATATATATATATATATATATATATATATATATAAACAGATAGATAGATATATAGGGATAAATGACTTGATAAGTTAGATAGGTTTATAAATATGTTGATGCATAGTTAGCTTAACAGAATAATTGATTGATTGATTGAGAAATACGTAACTAGATACTTCGTTTGATTGATATATAAATTGCAGTACAGACAGATAATACATTAATAGACACAGAGACAGATAGATGAGTAAATAAAATGGATAAAGTACATAAGTTGGATAGATAGAAAATGCGTGTGACAGATATATAGATGGCTATACCGATAGGGAGGTAAGTAGATAAATAAAGAGATAAATAAGATGGATAGCTAGCTAGCTAAATATATAGATAGCGATAGACAGACATAGATAAATGGATAAGTAGATAGACAAATAGATAGGATGATAAACTGCATGGATAGATAGATAGATAGATAGATAGATAGATAGATAGATAGATAGACATAGATAAATAAGGCAGTGAGCTGGTAGAAACGTTAGCACGCCGGGCTAGATGTATAGCGGTATTTCGTCTGGCGTTACCTTCTGAGTTCAAACTCCGCCGAGGTCGACTTTGCCTTTCATCCTTTCAGGGTCGATAAATTAAGTACCAGTATGCATGTACATTTGTATATCTATCTATCTATCTATCTATCTATCTATCTATCTATCTATCTATCTATCTATCTATCTATCTATCTAGTTAGCTAGCTATTACAAGACGAAACGTGCAAATAGTATTAGCTTCTAATCCCGACAAAGATCCAGATTATCTTCATGACAGTTGTTTGAATATTTCTAGCATGGCCAGACCATACAACCTGAAGATAACCCACATCATTGACTGAACATAAAGACAATAGGAGTTACACTTTCACCATCGAATTTAGTTTTGCGCTACAATAACACACGAACAATCGCAACAATCGGTGCGAATTAAAATAAAAAAAATCCCAATGGCTGTTATAATTTTGCACGCTACACTAAAATCTAGCGTTTCTTTGGAACAAAGCGGTACAATTAACAGTGAATGATTATGTCCCCTTATATACCTCAATGTATGAAAATCTACACTGGTGACGACATCGAATTTTATCCGTTGTTCTAACATATCAGGTTCGTCTACAATAACAAAGTTATTCGTGAATTTAATTCTGGTTAAATAATGGTTGATTTTCGTCTTCGTGAAATCTTGGGTTCCAGAAAGTTTATATAAATTCTATTAAAAGAATGTTTTTGAGTGTCTGTGTTCTTCCAGTTCGTTGCAAATATATAAACACATACACACACACGTATGTGTGTTTATGTATCTGTATGTGTGTGTGTATTGATAAATATCAAAGTAACAACAGGGCATTCAAGTATCACCTTAGGTAACACTTGTCTGCCTTGTTGTTTCTTTTGATATCGAGACATTCTTTTACATCGAAAGATTTCCAAACAATCTCAATTTTCATAACGTTATCCTTCAAGCAAACTACAACACTTACACACACACACACACACACACACACACACACACACACACACACACACACACACACACACACACACACACACACACACACACACACACACACATACATACGTAAATACATACATACACACACATATCTATTATTACACAAACTCACACTTATATATAGGATTGTTTATTCAACCAGGAGAAAAAGAACACGCTACCATAAATGAGAACGCTTATATTATTTTATTGTAGCTGAGAAGTCACATTATTGACTCAAAGGCTCGTACAGTCATATATATGTATATATATATATTTATATGTATATATGTGTGTATATGTACAGATACACGCACACGCACACACACACA
>NC_069004.1:33874991-33877988 GCF_001194135.2 Octopus bimaculoides
ATGTGTGTATATGTACAGATACACGCACACGCACACACACACACACACACACACATATATATATATATACACACACACATATATGTGTATACATATATATATATATATATATACATACAAATAGGTATACATACACACACACACACACACATAAGTATATTACACACACACACACACGCACACACACACACACACACACACACACACACACACACACACACACACACACACACACACACACATACACACATATATGACAGGCTTCTTTCAGTTTCCGTCTACCAAATCCACCCACAAGGCTTTTGGTCGGCCCGAGGTTATAGTAGAAGACACTTGCCCAAGGTACCATGCAGTGGGACTGAACCCGGAACCATGTGGTTGGGAAGCGAGCTTCTTACCACACAACCAAGCTTGCACCTAGTAGTAGTAGCAGCAATAGTAGTAGTAGTAGTAGTAGTAGGTGTTCAAGAAAATGGTGGTGGTGGTTGTGTTGATGGTGGTGATGGTGATGATGATAATGACAATGATGATAACGATGACGATGATGCTAATGATGGTGATGATGATGGTGGTGCTGTCGGAAACGAGAGGGCTGGTTTGGTTGGGTGATAATGACGATGGTTGTGAGGGCCTGTGATGGCATTCCTATTGTCGATGGTGTCGGTGGCAGTAGTGAGTGGTGGCGGCGGCGTTAGTAGTGGTTGTGATGGTAGTTTTTCAATTATAAAACATTATTCCTGTTGGCAGAAACACTCTCCGCCATATTGAAAACTGCTACAAATATATATATTGGCAATATAATGTAACATCAACAATGACTGTTTATTGAAGAACAGTTCATAGTTGTGGCGGTGGCGGTGGTGGTGGTGAGGTTGAGAGGGTGGTGGTGGTGGCAGTGGTTGTTGTTGTGGTGATTGTTGTGGTGATTGCTGGTGGTGGTGGTGACGGTTGTAGTGGTGGTGGTGGAAGTGGTTGTTGTAGCGTTAGTGGTGGTTGTGGTTTTGGTTGTAGTGGTAGGTATGGTTGTGATGGGGGTGATGGTTGTGGTGGTGGAGGTTGAGAGGGGTGTTGGTTGCTGGTGGTTGTGGTGCTGGTGATGGTAGCACTGGTGGTGGTAGTGGTTGTTGTAGCGTTGGTGGTGGTTATAATTGTGGTAGCTGTTGTGGTGGTGGTTGTGGTGGTGTTGGTGGTAGCGGTGATAGTAAAAATTAAGACGATGCTGATGATGATATTGATGACCACGTTGATGATGACGATGATGATGATGATGATGATGATGATGATGATGATGATGATGTAATGAAAAAGAAAGCAGAAGAAAATTAAGAAAATGAAGGAGATGGAAGATGGTTAAGAGGAATGAAAATATAGCGGAAGAAAAAGGAGATGAAAAGAGAAATAGAAGAGGTGAAAGGAGGAGAAGGAAGAGGGGACAGAAGGAGAATGGAAAATGATGAAGGAAGATGAAGGAAGAAGAGGAGAAGGAGGAAGATGTGAAATGAAGTAGAATAAAGAGAGGAGAATGAATAACGAGAAGGAAACGAAGAATGGAAAAGGAAGAAATATAGAGGATAAGATGAAAGAAAAGAATAAGAATTTAGTGAAAAATACGAAAAAGGAAAAATGGAGAAAAATGAAAGAAAGATGAAAGGTGAAATGAGAAAGAAGGTAGAAGGAAAAGGAAGGAAACTGAGCAAAATAAAAGAAAGAAAGAAGAAACTGAAGGAAGAAGTAAGAAAGATAGCGAAGAAAACGAAGAAAACGAAGAAAAATGACGAAGAGGACAGTGATAAGGAAGAAGGTAAAGAAGGAGAAGAATAAAGAAGAGAAAAACAAGGAAGAAGAAGAAAAAGAAGAAGAAGAAGAAGAAGAAGAAGAAAGGGAAGAAGAAGAAGAAGAAGAAGAAGAAGAAGAAGAAGAAGAAGAAGAAGAAAAAGTAAAAGACAAGAAGAAAGAATACGGAAAGGAAGAAGTAGAAGGAAAAAAGAAATGAAGGTAAAAGAAAAACCGAAGAAGAAGCAACAGAAGGAATACGAAGTAGCAGCAGCAGCAGCAACCATATAAGAAGGAGAAGGAGAAGATGACGGAAAATAAAAATGAAGAAGAAAACATGATTAAAATGAAGGAAAAGAAGACGAAGTGGAAAAGAGAAGAAGGTTGCTGTAAAATAGGATGAATGATTAAGGTGATAAAGTGGAATGTGGAAATGAGAAAGATGACGAAGAAGAAGGCGGGGGGGGGGGGAAAGAAAAGGTTGAAGGAGGCAAAAATAAAAAGAAAAAACTGAATAATAAAATAAATTAAATGAAGAAGGTGAAGAAATCGATGAATGGTTCGTGAGATAATTATTTGCTCTTCAGAATCGATATGTTGTATTTGTGATGACAACAGTGGCAAAATGAGGGAATATTAACAGCTAAGCTGAGAGGTAAATGGAACGAGCAGACGACACATGCGATGACGCAGACGATGATGTTAACAACAACAACAACAACAGCAACCGCAACAACAACAGCAACAATTGCTGTTGCTGTTGTTGGTGATGATAGGGTGAAGGTCATGATGGTGATGCTGACAGCGGTGATGATTATGGTAGTATTGACAAGAATTGGATGATGATGGTGGTGGTGGTGGTGGTGATGATGATGACGATGATGACGATGATGATGATGATGATGATGATGATGATGATGATGAGGATAAAGGGGAAGAGGAGGAGGAGGAGGAAGAAGCGAATGAAGATGATGATGATAACGACAATGATGATGATGTTAATGGTGATGATGATAGAAATGATGATGATGAAGACGACGACGACGACGACGATGATGATGATGATGATGAGGATGATGATGACGACGTTGATGACGATGATGATGATGATGTTGAGAATGGTTACTATGAAACTGTTTGTGGCAGCGGTGGTGGTGGTGGTAGTGGCGTTGGTGATGATGGTGATATCCATACTATTATTAATACTAGCCACACCACCACCAC
>NC_069004.1:33878897-33879765 GCF_001194135.2 Octopus bimaculoides
ATATATATATATACACATTCTGAACATTACACACATACGCACATAACAGATATCATATACTTCACACACACACACACACACACACACACATACACGCACATACGTACACTCAATCGAGCACACACGCATCACACACGCACACACACATGTACGTGTTGTACGTTACATATTTACACACACCGTACATATATCACACGTCGCACACATACGCACATCACACATGTACACATATACTTATACACATACATATACATATATATACACACACACACACACATATATTTATATACATACATACACACTTGCACATATGCATACATATATATACAGGCACACATATACAGGCACACAAACACATATACATATATACACATACAAACACACATTCACATCTCCGCACATGCACGTATCCACACACACACACACACAAACTCAAACACACATAAGTCTCTCTCCCTTATACACAGAAACACAAAATCATAAACATATATACATACACATGCAGATGCATATACACATACTCACACACACACGCACACACGCACACATATATACATATACAAATACACACACATGCACACACATGTATATATACACGAATATACGAATACGCACGTTCGTATATATACACATATACACGTACAACTACACACACATACACATATACACACAAGTACAATTACATACACATGCACATGCTCACACGCACACACACACATATATACATACATACACATTATACGCACACACAAATCCACATATACACGCGTATAGCCTTATACACATACGTACATACGCAAGCACACATGCGCACACTTGTTCCCAGCCACGCACACACACCACACACACATATACATACGTACACACA
>NC_069004.1:33879996-33881247 GCF_001194135.2 Octopus bimaculoides
TACGCAAGCACACATGCGCACACTTGTTCCCAGCCACGCACACACACCACACACACATATACATACGTACACACAAATCTACACACCCATACAGCCGAATGTACACACGCACATACACACATATGCAAGCACACATACATACGCTAACACATATACAAACAGACACAATTACTCACGCACACGTGCACACACATATAGAAAAATAAAATGGGTCCTTCGTCGGTATCGATGATGAATATTCTCGGTTTTCGATCAACTGATCTCGTTTTAAGTGGCTGATTATTCCGTTGTCTGGTGGTGTGGTGAAGGATTCTCCGTCGGTGTCGACGACGAGTATCTACCTATTTAACCAAATGAATTACTCTTCGTGTAATTAATGTGTAAGAGTGACTGAGTACTCCTCAGACTGGGTCAGCGAGACAGAATGTGTTAAAGGCTGACCGTTTAAATGACAGATGCTTAGAACGTAGATGCAGACGGAATGCCGCCAAGCATTTTGCCCGGCGCGGTAACGGTTCTGCCAACTCGCCGTCTTGATATCAACAATATTAACAACAACATTAACAAGTACAACAACAATATTAACAACTGCAACGACGATGATGATGATAACAAAAACAACAACAACAACAACAGCAGGTAGTGTCTGAATTAATTCACAGCCGGGTGTCTGTAGAAGGCGGTGGGATATCGAATAATTAACAAGTGCTTCATCGGACGCTCAGTGCATCGAGGTTCAAATCTCACTTTGTCCACATACAAAACAAGTGATCCTAGGGAGGCAAAGTTCATCAGTCGATTGCAGCAAACAGGTAAATGTTGACACCTGAAGAGTATTTGCACATTGAAAAGACTTGGAATTTTACCCAAAAGGAAATCCTGTCAAAATTCCTTCAGATTGGCAAGTTCTTACCCTCGCAGACTCCAAATCCATTCGTCTCAGGTTTGCGCTGCAACAACAGTCAGAGCTGGAGGAGAAACCAGTAAACAGGATTTGATAAACATTGAAGTCCTTGATAATGGTTGATCCATCGAGATGTAGATTGGTGTTGTTGTTGTTTGAAATGATTGGAGATGGAGGAGAGGAAGCGGAGAGAGAGAAAGAGAGAGAAGGGGAGGGAGAGAGGGGAGAGAGAGAGAGAGAGCGCAAGAAGAAATCTTTGTTAATGAGTGACACGTCTGACGAAATTAACTTAATGGCTCCGAATACTTGTTAAACTCTTATCCACTCCATTCATTCAGTGAGCCCCC
>NC_069004.1:33881540-33882657 GCF_001194135.2 Octopus bimaculoides
TATATATATATATATATATATATATATATATTATATATTATATATAATATTTGTTATATATATATATATATATATATATATATATATGTATGAGTGTGTATGTGTGTGTATATGTATATGTTCCCCCCATTATCTCCTTATACTCTTCCTCGCACTATCACTCTCCCATTTTTCCTCTCCCCATCTCTCTCCATTCACACACACACACACACACACACACACACACACATACAAATACATACACATACACGCACACGCATATATATATAAATACATACATATACACACCCACATATATGTAAGTATATATATATATATTTTATATATATATATATATATATATATATACATACATACATACATATATACAAGCACACACACATATATATAAATACATACATATACACACTCACATATATGTTAGTATATATATATATATATATACATACGTGCATACATATATACATACACACACACATATATCATTCACTGATAATGCTTATTTTGTCCTCTTCTCTCTCTATAATCTTCCTACCTGTTTCTCTCTCCTCCCCCTCTTTCTCCGAGCTCCCTATTTCCTCCTACAGTTACCTTCTCCCCACCACCTCCACCTCAGGCAATCGATCGCCTCACCGCTATAAAATGGTAAACACCGATGCCAGAATTAGCAGAAACAGCTGACCTTCCTCGCCAATTTCTAATTTCTATTGATTTCCTACTTAGGCTCAAGGCCAAAACTTTTTAAACTGTTGTTGATGTTTTTTGTCGCTTAAAACGCTGAGAAGAGAGAATGGTCGATCATATATGATCATGTATGTATGTATGTATGTACGTATACACATTTACATTCATATATATATATATATATATAGTTCAAAAACACAATAACAAAAAAACAAAAAAACAACAAGGTGAGGACGTGATATGGATAGTATTATTGGACGCTCAGGAAAGGAAAGAGAGAGTGTATGACGTTTCGGGCGTAGCCCTTCGTCGGAAAGATGGAAAGTTCGGAGAATGGAAGAACGGAGAAAGAGGAAAATGGTACCGATGCCCACGAGGTTACATGATGAAAAGACCGGAAGAGGAGGTGGTGGGGGAAAAGTTCTTTCTAAGA
>NC_069004.1:33883057-33885801 GCF_001194135.2 Octopus bimaculoides
TATATATATATATATAAGGACTTTATATGTATGTATGTGCATGTGTGTGTATACACACACATACACACACACACATACACACACACACACACACACACATATATAATCATCTAATCGATGATGCGATGATGATATATATGAAATGGTCCATAACTGGGAGGAGAAATTGTAATAAAGCATCAACGATGGTAATAATAATAATAATAATAATAATAATAATAATAATAATAATAATCATAATCATAATGATAATAATGATGATAATAATAATGAAATACAAGCACTGCCATCATGACCATCACCATTTTTGCTCTGTTAATTTATATATAATACATTTCTTTCTTTCTCATCCCCGTAAACAATGGTTGACATTTCCAGAAATACAATGGTGCACTAAATAAATGTATGTTGTTGTTGTGAGATGACGACGGCTACGGTGCTGGAGGTTGTGGTGGTGGTGCTGGTGGTGCTGGTGGTGGTTGTGGTTGTAGTGGGGATCATAGGGGTAGGAATGTGAGTGGGGATGGGGTGTTGGGGATTTTTTTTTGGGGGGGGGAGATAAAAGAAATTGCAGTTTAGGTTTGATTGATAGTAGTTGTTATAGTTGTTTGCGGTGGTGACTGTGGTGATGATGATGATGATGACGTGCTGGTATTATTATTATTATTATTATTAGTAGTAGTAGTAATCGTTGTTGTTTAGCCCCAGGTCAACTGTAACCATTCCGAACACACTTCCCCAAGTATTTTTCAAAGATTATAGACCAGATATTCTAAGGCTTCTCCTTGTAGCGTACCCACTCCATCATGTCGGCAGTATTGGGGGTACCCTGTGAAAAGAATCTAATGTAAAATGACCGGATGCCTTCGAACAGACAACAGACATGCAATTTTTGCTATAAATTTAATTTAGTCTAATGAATTCTAATCAGGCCATTGTCAAATTTGCCTCTTATGCCTCCAAGGTCAGTAAAGATAGAATACCAGTCATATACTTGGGTGGAATATCCGAATGTTCCCTTTTTCATACGTGATGTGGTCGCATCAAGAAACTGTTGGGATGAGTCTAAGGCAACGCCTATAGAATGAAAGATATCTGTAGTCCTGTAGATTCTGCAAGTCTTTTACCCGGGTCAGTCATAAATGGCGATCGGCATCAAAATGGATCTACACAGGAATAACTTGGTGCTTTGGTTGAAGACAGAGTTAGACCATACAGCTTCAGACGCTGGAAGATGGCAACAAGTCTCTTCTCGACATCACTTTTGGAATTTCCATCTTTACCGACGTGTTCGCAGCAAGAAGTTCTTAGGCTGATTCTGAGGCAAAGTTTGTAGAACGGAACTTATCTGCAGTTCTATAAATTTTACTAATCTTTTCTCACGTCTCAAAGACAAGTTGCCATCGATAATACAGTGGGTCTATACAGAAGAATTTTGGTGCTTTGGTTGAAGAAGTTGGATCATTCAGGTTTGGCTTCAGTTTTTGTCTTTTCTTTGAATCACTTTTTGCGCTTCCATTGTTACCGACAAAATGGTGTTTTGTAAGGAATACACTAAATATAAAGAAACGAAAACCACTTAGTATTCTTTAAACCCAAACCCTAAACTTCTCCCATACATTCATCATCTCGTCGACGCTGACTTTATGTTTGGGAGGCGTTGTAGAATCTACAGAACTATAGATGTCTTCCATTCTACAGATGCTGCCTTAGAATAAGTCTAAGAACCTTTTGATGGGACAACATCATGAACGAAATCATGGAAATGCTGCAAACTGGGTAAGATATGGGATACAATGAATGTGAGGCAGCGGAATATATTTGACGATGTGGTACGTCATTGGACATTCTAAGACAAGAGTATAACATTTGTCAAAGAAATTATCTAGAATCGTTCTTTGATTTTCTGGTAGAGAAATGACACCTTATTGAAAATGTGACCCTTCTCTTTTAGCTAAGGCTTTAGGAGTGATTTGGAAGGGGATTTGACCGCTATTTCTAACAACCAGAGTAACCACATAAGCGTTTTGAGTTTTCGGAATGATATGTTGGATTGTATAGCGTCTAGCGGGATGGCCGTGGCTGAAAGACTTTTGATCACAAATCGGCTAAATTAGAGTTGACCCGGGGATGAACAATGGCAGCCACCACCAACACCACAACTGCCGTCAGCACACTCACTGTCACCGCCGCCGCCGCCGCCGCCGCCGCAGCTATCACCACCGCCGCGAACACCGCTACCGCCATATTACAAATACACCTCAGATCACCCTACCACTTTCCCTCTAATATCCCACCTTTCACTACAGCTACTACTACTATCATCACACCACCACCACCACCACCTCATCTCTCCCTCCCCGCACCCCACGTGGGAGAGATTTTTCCTCACCCATCTCATCCCATCTTGTCCGACCCCCCCCAACCAACCTTTGGCGTTCAAAAACTCCACACGTTAACCTTCAAAGTTTTGTAGCTTCCTTCATTGTGTTTCTTTCACAATAAACGGTCCGGCCCCTGGAAGGTGATTTTTTTGGTTTTGTGACGCCGTTGGATAAAGAAACTCCGCCCTGGAGAATTAAAACAGTCTGACTTCACATGGATAATAGTTTACACGACTTGAAAAACCATATTATTATTATTATTATTACTATTATTATTATTAGTGTTGTTCATGTTATTATTTCAACAAACAGTTTGTTATCTATAATTTATAATATATCTCATCTATATAAATTTTCATT
>NC_069004.1:33887133-33887434 GCF_001194135.2 Octopus bimaculoides
CTTCCGATCTCATATATACATACATACATACATACATACATACATATATCACGCAGATGCTTAGAAACACGCACAGACACGTGTGGGCATAGTGCCCTATGGCAAGCAAAGTGTCTGGGCGTGGTTCTTAACTATTATTATTATTATTATTATTATTATTGTTATTGTTGTTGTTGTTGTTGTTGTTGTTGTTGCTGCTGCTGCTGTTGTTGTTGTTATTATCATTATTATGAACTGTTATTTCGTTCCATTGTTCATCGAGTGAATTGGGTTGTAGGCTTGGCAAAAACATTGTTCATTT
>NC_069004.1:33888050-33889119 GCF_001194135.2 Octopus bimaculoides
ATATATATATATATATACATATATATATATGGATGTATATCTATCTATCTATCTATCTATCTATCTATCTATCTATCTCCACCACTCTCTCTCTCTCTCTCTCTCTCTATATATATATTTGAGAGATGCATTGATCAATGCATCTCAGATATCTGGAAATAATCGATCCGCATTCTATAGCGTGTTATAGGGGGTGTATATATGCATATACACACATAAACATGCCCTCCCTACACACACACACACATATGCGTGCATACATCTAACATTATTAATGTCCCACAGCGTTAGACGTATGTAGATGACATCAAATATACATACATATCTATATATATTTTATAATAACAGTAATGATGATGATATATATATGTATGTATGTATGTTTACGTGTGTGTATTTATATAGGCATGTGTGTATATACACATATGTATTTACATATATATAGATATATACATGTATATACATATATACATATACATATAGAAATATATAATTATATATATATATACATATACAAACATATATATAAATTTATATAAAATATATATATTATAAATATATGTACATACATCTCTCTCTATATATATATATGTATATCTATATATATGATGCACACAAACTTACACACACATACGTACATGTATGAGTATGTATATATATATAGTCATATACATGTGTGTGTGTGTGTGTGTGTGTGTGTTAGTTTGGCTCTGTATCTCTGCTGATGTTTCTGTGTAACATTGTCTATAACAATGCGCCAGCGGGTGGCGAGCGCCATGCTTTGTAGAGAAAATGGCGGTAACCTTTTGGTGGCTCCGATTCGGCGAGCCAGTTTCGATCCGTGCTTAAAACATACTTTCATCTCATTTGCATTTCTTCTAATGGCACTTTTGAAAAAAAAGCATTAACGCCATTTACTGCACCTCTGCCCATCCCTTTCCACCTCCCTCCTCCTCGTTTCACCACCACCACTATCACCAGCACCACCACCAGCACCACCACCAGCACCACGACCACCACCACCACCACCACTACTACTACTACTACTACTACTACTACTACTACTACT
>NC_069004.1:33894203-33895654 GCF_001194135.2 Octopus bimaculoides
ATATATATATATATATGCATGCATAAAACTGTATGTAAACGTGTATACTTTCGTATGTATATACGTACACACATGCCTATATATGCATATACATAAATACATGTATGTGTATGTGTGCGTGCGTGTGTGTGTATTTACAATGTGAGTGTGAGTGTGTCATCGTATCAAGTGAGGTGTATGCATATGTAACTAAGACGTGTATACGTGTTTGTATGTGTACGTAAGTATTTCCGCAGGTATGTATGAATATATATGTACGTATGCATGCATGTATATATGATGCATGTACGTCAATCTGTATGTATGTATATATGTGAATGCATGATGTATGCATAGTGATTACCGGATGGATTCTCCGTCGTTTGCGACGATGACCATTCCATCGCAGAATCACCCGAGCTACCTACTTGTTAAAATGACGGATAACTGGCTGAGTACTCCTCAGAGACTGACACAGAGCCCGACAAAACCGTACATTCGAATTATAGGTACATTCCACAGTTAGAATCCCTCCGATGTGTTTCTATTACGGTTCCATTACGAAATTCCATGCACAATGTTTGGATCGGTTCGAACCCTTAGTAAATGATATTTCTTCAAGGTGCCGTGCAGATGGATTGAACCCCGCTCCAAGCGATCTCCTTAATTGCTGTAACATGTCTGTACACGGTTTGTTTTGTAGTGAAGTAAGCTATATGTATAATACACACCTATCTGTCTGTCTGTTTGTCTGTCTGTCTATCATATATATATGTGTGTGTGTGTGTGTGTGTGTGTATCTGCGTGTGTGTATGTGTGTGCGTGTGTGTATGTATGTATGTATGTATGTATGTATGTATGAAAGTTTAATTTTCATACGTGAATGGTTGTGTATATGTGTATGTTAATGTACATATACACACAATTACATCACGCGTCTTAGAATTTAGAAAATACATAACTATATATATATATATATATATACGCATAGAAAGACAGACAGACAAACAGAAAGACAGATAGGTAGATGTATAGATGGACAGACAGATAGATAGATAGATAGATAGATAGATAGATAGATAGATAGATAGATAGATAGATACAGAAAGAGAGAGATGTAGATAGATAGATAGACACATTAGTACGCATAGAAAGACCTGCACATACATAGAAATTGTACGGTGTGTATATATGATTGCGTGTGAATAATATGTGAGTCGTGTGTAGATAATGTATGAATGTATTTATGTATGAATGTGTGTGTATGTGTATGTATGTATGTATGAGTGTGTCTAAGCAATAATGGTTATGTATGAGTGTAAGCGAAAAAATGCATGTGCAGATGAGAAAAGACAAAAAAACCCCCCATAAAACAAAAAACGGTGAACGTTGTAAAGAAGAAAATTCAGCAGAAATGTTTTGGTTCTTTTCTCTTTTTATTTTGGTATGTGTGTGTGTGTGTGTGTGTGTGT
>NC_069004.1:33895978-33897741 GCF_001194135.2 Octopus bimaculoides
CACACACACACACACACACACACACATTCACATAAATGCGCCTGTAGATAGTTTCACACACACACGCACATGTAGTACACGCACCTGCATACACCTGCGGACAGAATCGCGCACATGCATACAGAAAAAACACATGTATACACCTGTAGACAATTTCACACACAAATACATACACACACACACACAAACGAATGCACATAGAGACACGCATGGCCCTGCATACACGTACAGTCAGACAGAGACAGATACACACATGCACGCTAACACACATGCATACATACAGGTATAAGCATAAACCTATAAGCAATCTCGCACAGAAATACACACACACATGTATACACACACACACACGCACAGAGGCATATCTGCACAAGCATACGCTTGTAGACTCACACGTAAACAGACTCACAGCAGCATAAGTACATACAGTGACATATACATACACAGAGAGAGGAAATATACATGCACATGCATACACAGTATAGAAAAACTCACCGCCAGCCATGATGCTTGCACACGAATAGGGGGGAGAGAGAGAGGATGAGATAGAGGGAGAGAAGGAGAGGAGAAAAAGATGGAGGGGGAGGGAGAGAGGGAGAGAGAGTGTGTGTATGTCTGTGTCTGAGAGAGAAGATGAGAGAAGGGGAAGAAAAGAGAGAAAATGTCAGAGAGAGAGGGGGAGGGAGAGAAAGAGGGAGGGAGGTAGAGAGAGAGAGTGTGTGTATGTGAGAGAGAGAGAGAGAAAGAGAGAGAAATGCATATACATGTATGCGCAAGTACCACAGATCTCACACACACACTCATGTATATGTGTGTGTGTATGAGTGTGTGTGTATGAGTGTGTGTGTATGTGTGTGTGTGTTTAGGGTACGTCAGTTTTTGAGGTCATTTGTATGAATTTCGGAAAAGACGCTCGTTACAGAAGCGATGCATTTGAAAACGAATTCCTGCAAATAATCTTGACAATCCTTTTTATCACCGTCAGAGTCAATGGCTGCTTCAATAAGGAGTTGAAAGTGCTGACATGTTCGAATCAGATGACCTTTTTATCAACTTTTGGACGCTATGGCAGACTTGAAAAGGATTTGTGGTGTTACTGGGGCGTTTATTGACTTCTCTCTCCACATTGTCCCCTTCACAGTAGTCCAATAGATTGAGGTCTGGTGAGTTTGGAAGCCACGTGCCTTGGATAACCTGATTCAAGGAGATTGGTCCGCATCTACGCTTGCTCTAAGTTTTGCCGGAATAACTACGACCTTCCGTTGTGTCTTCTGCCTACCCTCGGCCTAACAACTTCCGCCTACTTCTCTGCGCAGACAGTGGCAATGGCTCTTGAGCTCCCCTCGTTGTTGCCGACTCCCAGAACCATCACAGTTGTAGGGAAGTTTGTATGCATGACAGCTGCAACCTCATTCGGGTCTCTGCATAACCATTCGGTTGTGCAATTTGTTTGCACGGGAAATCTGCCCTGTGTGCCGAATTTTGTAAAAATTCTTTCCGGCTTCCTTAGCCATATTTTTTTTGTTTTGTTTTTTGGTGACTTCAAAGAACTGCAGACGATCTCGTGACGAACGCCGGTCTCCATGGCGACTCTCTTTCGACGCTTGATTACCTTACCCTCCCTTCACCACGGCTTCAGGAAGGAGGGAAGAAGGGGGGAAGTGTCACAGGAACAGGTGCAGGTGTACGCGTGAACGCTGACACGACGACGACGACCACCACCTGCAACAACAGCGAAATCGTCGCAAAGGCTTCGACCTTGA
>NC_069004.1:33899463-33901597 GCF_001194135.2 Octopus bimaculoides
TATATATATATATATATATATATACATATATATATATATATATATACATGCATACACATTTACATAATTTACATATATATATACATATGTATGTGTATATGTGTGTGTAAGCATATATATATATAGTGTCGGTGGGGAATCTGTTGTGCATGTGCGCCTGCGTATATCAGTGTGTCTGTGCATGTTTGTTGTGTCTATGCGCATCGTGCAAAGGAGGACGCATTAAATTAACACCTTCATATCTCGGGGCGAGAAACTACACTGTCCAACAAACAATACAACTGCGGCACGAATTGCTTTAGTCTCCTCTACCTCCTTTTCCTCCTCTTTCCTCCTCCTTGTCCTCTTTATTCCATCAAACTCCTTCATTTCCGCCTGATTTAGAGACCGCTATCTCTTGCTGCCCCATTTGTAACCTTAAACAACAATACGTTTGCAACGATGAGAAAACGCCTCTTCTGCCCCTGTCTTGGCTGCTTTGTTTATTAAAAAGATCTTGCCGAAAGGGATAGTTTCTTATATAACTCCCCTTCCTTTTCCACCAACTTCTTCTTCTTTCTGCTCTTAGCTTCCAACTCCCACCTCTCCTCCATTCTTATCTTTAACCTCTTCAACGTTTTAATTACCTTCTTTCCTTCTTTCTTTTCCATCTTTCATCCTTTCTCTTTTCATTGTCTCTTTTCACTTTCTTGTCTTTTCATTTTCTTCTTCTTTTCTTTCGTTCATTGGTCTGTTCTTGCTTCTAGTTTTGCTTTCTTTTTTCCTATATTCGCTTTCTTTCTTTCTTTCTTTCTTTCTTTCTTTCTTTCTTTCTTTCTTTCTTTCTTTCTTTCTTTCTTTCTTTCTTCCTTTCTTTCTTTCTTTCTTTCTCTGCCTCTTCCTACTTAGACTTCTGCTTGAACACCATTCTTTCTCACCTTCCCATTCTTCACTTCACCTATTTCGTTTTGTATTAAGCAGTAAGGCATCATAAAAGTGATGTAACCGATAAACTCATCACGACCGGCTGTATGATGATTTAATAGTTAACTTCTGCTGACTCTCATGGTTTATCCCACTCTCACCGTAACTAAGCATTCCATTTTGCTACAACTTCTACACCCAATCTATTTACTAGAAATTCCATGTAGTATCATTGTCTTATCAGCTAACGTTTTTCTACATTGTTTTGTTTCGTGTTCTGTATAATCACGTGTTGTGAAGTTTTCGTTTTGTAAATGCAACTGAGCAGAAAGTGTCTGATGTAACAGTTTGAGTCATGAAGTTTACAACTATCCTGTATATGGATGAGGTGAGAGCGTATTGATAAATTTCTGTATTTCGTCGTTTACAATATTTGGACTGAGGCAGAAGGGTACGAAACCACCGCTAATGCTAAGGACAGTTTTCATTCTGCCATTCCAACGCTCCTCCTCCTCCTCCTCCTCCTCCTACTACTACTACTACTACTACTATGTCTTTTGGAATTAGGACAAGAATAATGATGCTGATATTGACAATTATGACCTTGATGTTGATGACGTCCATTTTGCTGCTCCCGCTGCCGCTGCCGCCGCCGCTGCTGCTGCTCCCGAAAATGAATTTGATAATGAGGAGAATGACAATGATAATGATGATGGTGATGATGGTGATGATGAGTGTGGGTGGTGGGGATGGTGAGGATAAGGACACGGCGCTGATGTTCATCGGTGAGGAATGAACACAGTAATACAAACTATTTTCGTCTCTTGTAAGAGAGAATATTCTGGAATAACGAGAAAGAAATGAAGAAAGAGAAGGTAAGAGAGGAAAAGAAGAAAACGAAAGATGCCGAAGAAAGGAAACAAACTGCATAAAGATGACACGACTGGGACGACGACGAAGACAACAACAACAACATGACATAGGGTAAGAATTTCGAAAACACGAATAAAGCACCGACACCATAAACGACTACCAGCAGCAGCGGCACGACCAACACCATCGACGACGACGACGACGACCACCACCACCACAACCACCACCACCACCAGCATCTACATTATCGTCATCTTCGCTTCCCTATTAGTACACAACTACTAATATATATGTATATATGTATGTGAGTGTGTGTGTGTGTGTGTGTATACAAATGTATATATATATATATATATAT
>NC_069004.1:33901975-33902503 GCF_001194135.2 Octopus bimaculoides
CCGACACCATAAACGACTACCAGCAGCAGCGGCACGACCAACACCATCGACGACGACGACGACCACCACCACCACAACCACCACCACCACCAACAGCAAGAAATGATTTCCAAAGAAATCCTGTAGCAGCCATTTTGTATTAGTTGTTATAAAAATAATCTTTATAATAATTGCAGTTCTCGCGCCCTCTGGTGTTCAAAGGTGAACATCCGCTATTCTGTGTGCTTACATACGCACACATATGCACACACACATACGTGCGCGTTTGCACACGCTCATATGCTTGCAATTATTGATAATTCTTACAGCAACTCCTCCTACCCCACTCCCCACCGACGCACACGCACACTCACACACACATATATATGCTGTCAAGCACATATACATTTGCACACACCTACATACACGTACACAGTGACAAGACACAGACACTAAGACACAAGCACGCATTTAATCATTTATTTCTTGCTTCCAGGTTGTCAATCCATGCGTGGCTACTACTCACTACATATGCTTGTCTATCTGACT
>NC_069004.1:33906221-33906864 GCF_001194135.2 Octopus bimaculoides
TAATAACATTTTCAGCGTTTTCTGGTTTATTTCGTCTTAAGGATTTTCAACAATCTTCTGAAATTTAACAAATTTGTATTTTCAATAAAAGTTTTTCTTTTCAATAATTATTTCAACAAAATTCATTAGAATTGTCTTTTAATGTTGTTTTATCAAAATACATACTTGAAGCTATGTTTTTTCTACGTAAATTTTCTCCAGGCGCGGGTGTGTGGTAAGAAGCTTGCTTCTCAACCACATGGTTCCGGGTTCAGTCAATCTTCTGTTATATCCTTGGTAGACAGAATTGAACGAAACTTGTCGTGTATGTATCTATGTGTGTGTGCGTGCGTGTGTCTTTGTGTTTGTACCCTCAGCGCAGATTTACGTTTTGTTTTATTTATATTCTATGTTTATTTTTGCCTATTTTTCTTTATTTTTGCACATTTTCCTTGAAGTTCAAATTTGGACTATATTCTAGTTCGTTTCGATGCTACAATTCCTTGAGAAATCAAGAATGTTCAAAGAAAGAAAGAAAGAAAAAGAAAAACAAACACTGGCAGCACCATTTCCAAGCAATTTATAAAAAATCTAGCAAATTTTGGGATTGTATGTAGTTTAAAGGAAAGTTTAGTTGTTGCTGTCAGTTCGTGCCATTATATAT
>NC_069004.1:33907845-33909539 GCF_001194135.2 Octopus bimaculoides
TATACATATACATACATAGATCTATATATAAAAGGGGTTTCAAAAAATCTGATGTTATTTGAGATATAAATACCACATGAGCTACATTGTCAAAGCAAATGAAATGTTGAGCAACATAAGATTTATTCCTCCAAATTTGAGTGAGAAATTCAAAGGTATGTGGATTCCATGAATGATTTCACAAATGTTCAAAACGCGTCCGGGTTCTCATCAACTCTACTTCGTCCAATCCAAACGGGGGCCACAAAGTCCCTCCACTGAACCCCAAACCCCCCGTCTCACCCCCACACCTCACTAACTCGCAACCCCTTCTTGTTCTTTATTAATTCCTCTCCCCGAATGACAATGCAACATCCGCTGTCTCGACGTTGCTTATTTTCCACGTCACTCTACGCCGTCCTAAGGCTTCTGGCTCTATTACAGAGTAGTAGTGGGAGGGAGAGAGAGAAAGAGAGAGAGAGGAAGGAAGAAGAGAGAGGGAGAGAGAGTGAGTGAGGGAGAAACAGAATGAGACACGGAGAGGGAGATGGAGAGTAAAGGCTTTGAGAAACCATTTTCTATATAGTAATGGCTGTGGTTGTTGTTGTTGTTGTTGTTGTTGTTGTTGTTGTTGTTGTTCTTCTTCTTCTTCTTCTTCTTCTTCTTCTTCTTCTTCTTCTCCTTCTTCTTCTTCTTTCTGCGACAATGAGTTGACATAATGTTTGTGACAACCGGAACCGAATGTGCAACAGTGTGAGCATGCGTGTGTGTATTTGTATATGTGTGTTTGCGTGTGTGTGTATGTACGCATGTATGTATGTATTTATGTATGTCTGGTTGTATATATTTATGCATGTGTATGTATATATATATATATATATATATATATTTATATATATACATGTATATGTCCTTATATAAATCTATATATACCTGTGTGTGTATATGAGTTCATGTATTTACGCATCTATCAAGTAGCTCCACACACATCGTTCGCACATAAACGTGCACATACATGCACGTACATGGCTGTATACATGATACGCGTGCATAAGCATGCACGCACGTCCATTAATGCACATTTTCACAAACACTTCAATCTGTCAATTGGTCTGTCTTCCTCTGTACCTATATATCTCTCGCTCCGTCTATTCCGCTGCCTTTTCCCCTCTCTTCCACTGTCTTTCTGTCTCTCTCTCTCTGTCACTCTCCTTCTGTCTTCTTCATCAAACTCCACACACACACACACACACACATACACAAACGTGTCGTTTATGAATAGACTTTTCCTCGTTCATCAAACCGTCGAGAAATGTGATAACATTTAGTTTTGTGCAAGCTGCATGTTGCATATCTCTCATTGCATGTTGCACATTGCATTTTGCACATTGCATGTTGCACATTGCATGTTGCACATAGCATGCTGCACAGAAATTCCTTGCATGGTCAAATTGCACGCTCAGTAGAGAAATGCCAGTTGGCTAAAGATTAAAGATTTATAACCACGACATTTTGTGTGTGTGTGTGTGTGTGTCTGTGTGTCTGTGCGTGTGTGTGTGTATAAATGTACGTGCGTATGTATATCTGTGTATCTGTGTAGTCGTCTATACACACAGTCATATATAGCCGACAATATATATAACTAAATATATACACATATGTATATATGTATGTATGTATATATTTATATATATATATATATATATGTATATATA
>NC_069004.1:33910157-33911306 GCF_001194135.2 Octopus bimaculoides
CTGCACAAAGTAGATGTAGGGGTTTTAAAATCAAAGCTGGACCTCTTCCTGTC
Organism: Octopus bimaculoides; assembly: GCF_001194135.2. NCBI lineage: Eukaryota > Metazoa > Mollusca > Cephalopoda > Octopoda > Octopodidae > Octopus > Octopus bimaculoides. The sequence goes on from NC_069004.1 coordinate 33,910,211, forward strand.
GAGAGTCCCAGATGAACCTACCTCACGGCAAGAAGTGCAAATGAGGGTAGCTACATCAAACTCCATTCTTCACCAAGTGCCACATATTGGAGGAGGTTCTCAGTAATAACAGCGTAGCAACACGGCGGTGCATCAGCATGGCCGCAGCTCTGAGCTGAAACTACAGTAAAAAAAAAAAAATCTCGATCTTGGTGGAATTTGAACTTAGAATGTAAAGACAGACGAAATACCGGTCAGCATTTCACCCGGCGTGCTAACGTTTCTGCCAGCTCGCCGCCTTAGACAACTGGAATATTTTTGTCAATATAAAAACTCAGTATCACTTCCCCCCACCCCATCCAGAGTGCCGTTAGTGATCGTGGGCCGTTTACACGTGATATACTTACAAGATGCTTGGCCAATAATCTATGAGGTGCCACTCTACAACAGACGTCGTTTTATTTTTCAGCTGGGCGCTGACATGGAGCATCATGGCATGAAGTGACTCGCTTAATTACAGAACGCAGCACGGACTCACGGATTTGAGTCGAACCAGCTTACGCAATGAGGACTTACAGACGGTGTGGTCAACTGTGGTCAACTGTCTTCCGGATCCTAACGTGCAGGGTTCAAATCTTGTCGAGGTCAACTCTACATTTTTATCGTTCCGAGCTGGGGGAGGGTTTAGATAAAATAAGATACCAGTCACATACTGGAGCCGATATGATCCATCAGTCCCCACCCCAATTCCACCCTAATATTTCAAGCTATAGTAATATCTATGGATTCTCTCTCAAGCATTTTGTTTATTTACTGACAGGGGTGATGGATGATAATGTTAATATCCTTGGACTGATAATAAGGGTTAGGGTGGTGGTGGTGGTTTTTGAAGTGGCAGTAGTGGTGGTAGTGGTTGTGGTGGAGGTGGTAGGGTGGAGGTAGTATTGGTGGTGGTGGTGGTAATGGTGGTATATTGTTTGTATGTTTGGATAGTGGTGCTGGTGGTAGTTGCGGCGGAGGTAGAGCAGTGAATGTGGTCATGGTCGGTTCCGCTGATGAGGATGATGATGATGATGGTGATGACGATACGCTACCACCACTACTACCACCACCACCA
>NC_069004.1:33911715-33912765 GCF_001194135.2 Octopus bimaculoides
CCTCTTCCTTCCACCGCAACTACAACCGTCACTTAATATGCAACAAATCTCCATTTTCTTCATTGTAACATGGCTTCCGTGTTGTCATCAAGTTGTCATCACTTTTATTGGATAATGTAATCTCTCATCTCCAACACTTCTCCTCTTGAAGAAATCCATCCATCCATCCATCCATCCATCCATCCATCCATCTATCTGTCTATCTATCTATCTATCTATCTATCTATCTATCTATCTATCTATCTATCTGACCTTCTATCTATGTCTGTCTGTCTGTATCTACCTTCCTGTCTGCCTGTCTGTCTATCTCTTTCTCTCTCTCTCCATCCGTCTGTTTATCTATCTAGACACGCACTGCATATTTAAGCCCATTCCAATATAGGCAGGCCATCGACCCTTGAGTGTCATCATTCTATTCGCTAGAAATAACAGCCAAAACTGCCATTCAAACGAGATTCCACAGTCAGAAAAAAAACACACACACACACACGGGATACAGTGTTTCGAGATCCAGTGCAGATTAGAAAAGATACGGGATGGTCATGGCTGGAATGTCCTATGGTGGACATTCAACACGAACCAGGAATGACCTGCCACTAAACAGCCCCCTCTCCCTGCTCCGCGGACCCATCACGGCCATTATTGATTGCTATACCACACGTCAAAGGTATTACCATTCACAGCCTCCACTAGCGCCACCGCCACCATCACCACCACCACCACCACCTTCACAACCAGCGCTAACACCAACCACAACAACAACAAAAGTAACATTGTCCCTCCACCGCAGTTACTCACCTCAGCACCACCATCATCATCATCACCTACACCCCCCACACCATAATCAGCATCAGCATCACCACCACTACCACCACCACACCATCACCCCAGCACCCACTGCACTACTACCACCATCCCCACTACTACAACCATCACCACCATCTCCACCATCACCACTACCATCACTACCACCGCTATGAGTAACACCACCACACCATTACCACCACCACCACCATCACCACCACCACCACCATCACCACCACCACCACC
>NC_069004.1:33913754-33914314 GCF_001194135.2 Octopus bimaculoides
TATATATATATATATATATATATATATGTATATACATGTATATATATATGTTGTTTGCGTAAGTACAGACACACACGCATACATACATGTACACACACACACACACACACATATATATACATACACACACAAATGAGTATATGCGTGTGCGTATATATATGTGTGTGTGTGTGTGTGTCGAACTTAGTGGTAGGGCGGGGGTGAAGGAGCTGTTAGTACATAGCAAGGTCGCTTATGACGTTGATGAAATCGTAATGGCATATTGAACCAGTCCAAAGAACGGCTTATATTGATTCTTGACCACAGGTCAACCAATCTAAATATTACTTTATATATTTGTGCGCGCGCTAATGTGCGTGTTGTGTGTGTGTGTGTGTGTGTGTGTGTGTGTGTGTAAGTGCATCCGTTGTGGATGAGCCTTTTTTATCTTACATAGTGTTAATATATAAATGCATTTGTGTGTGCATATATGCACGCGCAGATATGCACACATTTCATACATACATATCTGTACAAACATACATATATACACATATATATATGTATATATATGTATATAT
>NC_069004.1:33914518-33915646 GCF_001194135.2 Octopus bimaculoides
TATATATATGTAGAAACATGCATATATATTATAAATAATATATCACATATTTATATAAACAAATGTATATATATCTATGTATATATATACACATATATATACATTTATAAAAAAGAAGTTTGAAAACGCCAATATATAAAAAAAAAATGAATTTTAATTTATAATTTTGTCAGAGATATTTTTAACATGTTTCGGTTCTTGTAAAAACGAACCTTATCAAAAATACATATTTAAAAAAATGAAATTAAATGAAGAGTTCATAATTGTTCCTTACTGGTGTCAATAGTCCACATGGGGGCATTTTTTGTTGGTTGTAGTAGTAGTAGTTATCCTATTGGTAATGGTAAATGGCAGTGACCTCTGTCCGTGTCAGTAGCAGTAAATATATACCCACTCGTATGCCACCTACGCTTTTTTATCAATACCATATATATACATATTCATATATATATATATATATACACATATATATAAACAATAAATGAGTATATGCATATATACGTACATGTATGTACATACCTACATCTACCTGTATATATAGATGCACATCTGGGTACAGGACGTTGCAAACAAAACGTATACAAAATGATAAATAGAGTACAGAAAACACACAGGCCACATAGAGAACATTTCCTTCATCAGCTGCCTTCATTCTAACACTGGCGTTTCGAATATATGTGAATAAGATTGAAGCTATCAACACCTGGGCCGTTTCACTCCTTAGATATAGAGCAGCGGTAATCGCATGGACAGTAGACGAACTAAACAGTTTAGGCAGGAAGCAAGTGACTGACCAGATACAAGATACTCCATCCAAAAAGTGACACACAGACAGACTGTATGTACCTTTCTACTCTTGGCACAAAGCCTGAAATTTGGGGGAGGGGGAGAGTCGATTATATCGACCCAGAACTCAACTGACACTTAATTTATCGACCCCGAAAAGGATGAAAGGCAAAGTCAGCCACGGCGGAATTTGAACTCAGAGCGTAGCGGCGGACTAAATACGGCTAAGCATTTCGCCCGGTGCGCTAACGACTCTGCCAGCTCCGCCGCCTTAGTAATGATGATGATGATGATGATGATGATGATGATGATGATGATGATGATGATGATGATGATGATGAT
>NC_069004.1:33917479-33918261 GCF_001194135.2 Octopus bimaculoides
ACACACACACACACACACACACACACACACACACACACACACACACCCACACACACCCACACACACCCACACCCACATACACAGATACATTTCACTAGGATTCAAGTTTCACCTCTTTGAAGTTATTCAACAGGTTGAACAATAAATTGTGAATATCGAATCTTGACCTCTGAATCGATTCAGTACATTCAATAATTAATCGTAGTATGTGTGTGTATGTGAGTGTGTGTATGTGTGTGTGTGTGTGTGTGTGTGTGTCTGTGCCCGACTCCTCCACTGCTTGATACCTGGGGTGGTGTGTTTACCAACTCCGCTTGTCCATTTGATTTCTATAACTTTGAAACATGCTCCTGGGGACCCGCGCTCCATTGACAGAAAGCAGTAAAATTGGGAAAGAATAAACTCCCCCCCCCACCATTTATATATATATATATGTGTGGGTGTGTATGGGTGTGTGTGTGTATGGGTGTGTGTGTGTGTGTGTGCGTACGTGTGAGCGTGAATATGCATATGCATGTATTTGGTAAGCGTACATGTATTTGTGTTTGTATGTATGTTGAAGTACATATCCGTGTGTCCGTATACATTTATACACACACACATACACACACACATACACACACATATATACCATTATATCATGGTATATACGTACATATATGTGTTTGCGTGTATATCAATGTATGTATATATATATGTGTGTGTGTGCATATTTATATCTATCTATCTATATATATATATATATATATATATACATATATACATACACACACACACAAACA
>NC_069004.1:33920259-33922988 GCF_001194135.2 Octopus bimaculoides
TATATATATATATGTATGTATGCATGTGTGTGTGTGTGTATATGTATGTACATAAATATGCATAGAGATATGTACATGCACAGATTTGTCTGCCGTTGGCCGTATAAACACAAGCAAGCAAACAAACACGCACGCACGCACGCATGCATACACATACAGCTATGAATATCTTCACGTATGTATTATATGTGTGTATATATGTATGCATGCATGTATGTATGTATTATATGTATGCGCCTATGTATGTATGTACGCGTGAATGTATTTATGCATGCATGTATGTATGTATGTGTGCATTTATGTGTGTATATGTGCATGTTTGTATGTATGAATGTATCTATCTATCTATCTATCTATCTATCTACATTTCCATACATACATGCATGCAAACTCAGATAGATATTGGTGGAAAGGTTAAGTTCACAATAGTGACACACCAGGTTCAATCCTAATGCTTGGCATATTGCGGAATCCTTTCATACACACACACACACACACACACACACACACACACACACACACACACACACACACACACACACACAGATATATATATATATATATATATATTTCAAACATAAATTGAAAAGAGAACACAAGGGATATCGTAGTGTTGTATACCGGAGCTTACACTTATCAAGTATTACCGCTAAACTTACAGTACGCGGAGTTCTTTACTAATATTGTTAGCCTGGTGTATTAAGAGAGTTTATAAAGTATTTCCCGGATTGATAATCCCTAACCAATAACTTTGCTTTATATATATATATATATATATATATATATATATACGTATGTTGCTTAATATCGGACGAGAAAGGAGTGTCCAGTACAAGTCATAGAGGCTATCGTTTCATCTGATGATCGCAGTGGCGTGAAACTCGACTCGCAAAGCAATCTCTCGGCTTCAATCTTAATGAAGACACACACACACACACACATACACACACACACACAGAGTAAACATTACATATTAATCATTCCTATCGGATCAAATATTTCTTACTCACGTGGCCAAATACCTTTTGTTAAAGTTGTCAATGACTATTGTTTTAACAATTGACATCGTTGTCGTCGCTTTCATCTCAATTAGCTTTTCTTTCCCTCCTTCTCATTCATTCATTCATTCTCAATCTTCTCTCTCTCTCTCTCTCTGTCTGTCTGTCTGTCTGTCTCTCTCTCTCCCTCTCTCTCTCTCTCTCTCCCTCTCTCTCTCTCATACTTTTATTGTCACTTTTATAAAAGCCAAAATATAATTAACTTCTCTTTTTCTCTCCCCCTCTCCTCTACAAGTTTGCCTGTTTGCTCTGTATCTCTGTATATTTATGTATATACACATACATACACACACACACATATATTCTGTCATAAATACATACATACACACACACATACATACATACATACAGGCATACATATTTATATACGCAAATACACATTGTGTACATACTCATATGTATACTTTGTACATCCGTACACACACACTTATATTGTCGTGTCCGGAGAGAGTCATACTGCATTACTATCTATCTATCTATCTATCTATCTATCTATCTATCTATCTATCTATCTATCTATCTATCTATCTATCTAACCATCTATCTATACGTACACACAAACATACATACATACATACATACATATGCATATATACAAAAAATGCTTATGCATTTACATACACACACACACATATATTTACTTATATTGAAAAATATACCTACCTACTTACATACAAATACACACATACATATATATATATGCGTGTGTGTGTGTATATATGTATGGCTATGTATGTATATACACACATACATGCTTATAGCAGTACACACGTATTCTCAGACATACATACACCACCCCCTCTGAACCCCACAAGCATAAATAGACACAGACACACACGACAACCAGTCATAGCATTCAGATTCACACACACGCACCTCCACTCCCACACCCGGAACATACTCAAGAATTCAATATTAAATTTCAATCGGTTCACATTTCCAATGTGTTTTTTCTTATTTATTTATATTCTTCTTATTACTGTTGATATTTTACTAAATGTTGATTTTAATATTATTGAAATTCTTATTCTTAACAATCTGCAAAAAATTGCCCAAACGCAGCAAAAATATAAACCAAGGTTAAATTAGAAAAGTAAGATTTCCTTCAGCGGGTTGAAGGCGGAGGAGAGGTTCTTGCCGTTGTGAGGGGTGAGGGCCATTTGGATTGGGTTGAGGGAAAAAAAAAAGGAGATTGTTCATTGTAATTAATTAAATCATTTTGGTCTCGCCTCGAGCTTTCGAAACTCACAGCTTCGTCGGAAGCCAGCGCATGGCATATCTATGGATGCTCCACTTGTTATTAGCGTTTCTATTGATTTGATATCATTGAAGGAACTGGTCGCCTGCTGAGGTTGGGGTGGGGGGTGGGGGAATAAGGAGATGACGGTGGATGTCAGGTTTCAACAGAAACATCACCATCATCATCATCATCGTCGTCATCATCATCATCATCAGTAGTCGAAGTAGTAGTAGTGGTAGTAGCAGCTGCTGTTGCATTTTCTATGTGAGCAACAACAACAACAATAACAAGAAATATAACAACAGGTTGGTTGAATCTTATGGAAACCTTGGAAAATGCACACCGTTGCATTCTTGTACACTCACTCACACACACACACACACACACACACACACACACACACACACACACACACACACACACACACACAC
>NC_069004.1:33924054-33925451 GCF_001194135.2 Octopus bimaculoides
ATATATATATATATATATATATATATATATATATATATATATATATAGTATATAGAATATATAATATATAGTACATATAATATATGCATATATACATAGATATACAGACATATACATACCTACGTACGTGAGTATTTATTCGTCTGTGAGTCGTGTAGGTGTATGCGTGTGTATGTTGGCATTTATTTTGTTAGGTGGATGTATGTATCTGTGTGTCTACGGATGAGTGTGTAAGCTTCGTGATTAATGGAGTGTGAAATCGTAAAGTATTTTTATATCGTGTCACAGAACTTAACCGTTTGGTTTGATAACTACCAAAGTTTGGTAATAGATTTTATAGAACCGATCGTAAAGAGATGTTGATGATGCTGGTGATGACGATGATGATGATGATGATGATGATGATGATGGTAAAGGCGATGATGATGATGATGATGATGACGATGATGATGATGATGATGACGATGGTGATGGTTATGGTGATAGCGATAGCTTCGTCATCACCATCGTCATTGCCATAAATATCATCATCATCGTTACCCACCATTATCGTCGTGACTACCCCCACAACATCCGCCACCGTGGTCATCCTCCTCTTCCTCCTCCTTCGCCTCCTCCGCTTCCCCATCATCATCATCATCATCATCACAGCGGTTGTTATTGTTACAATTACTATTACTGTTGTTCTCCATCATAAAACTACTACTACTACTACTACTACTACTACTACTACTACTACTACTACTACTACTACTATCAGTATTGCTATTGTTGTTGTTGTTGTTGCAAGAAACGTATATATTGAATTCTTTATTATAGGTTGTCACCGGAAGTGAATATTATTGTCCAAACTCTCTGGAATTGAGAATGATAATCCCTACACCATCTTTGTGGAGATACACATTATTATAAACAGACAGTCACCTGTCTGTTTGTGTGTATGTGTGAGTATATTTTATATATATGCGTATGTATTTATATTTATATATATATGTGTGTGTATATGCATATTTATATGTATATATAATTATATATATGTGTGTGCGTATATATATATGTATATATATTTATGTATATGTATGTATGTATGTATGTATGTATACTCACGCACACACACATACACACACATATATAAAGACAGAGAATAAGAGAGACACATAGCTACTCTGCTAGATAGATATTCGAACACAAAGATAAGTTTGCAAGTTAAAGAATATAGACCACGATGACACACACGCACAGACATATATATATATATATATATATTTATACATATATACCTCATACAGACACACTCATACATCAATTATAAAAACACAAGGAGAAATTAAACCTTTTAAATTCGTACTTTTAACTCGCCGAACGGTCCAGTTTGTAACTTGCCATATATATATATA
>NC_069004.1:33926193-33928925 GCF_001194135.2 Octopus bimaculoides
ATATATATATATATATATATATACATCAGTGTATAGACATGGATGTGTATGTGTGTGTTCACGTGTCTGTGTGTGTGTGTGTATACGTGTCCGTGTCCATGCGTGCGTGTCAGGGCAATATAATGATGAGTAGATGAATAATTAGAATGTTAAAAACCGTTTCAATTTTAATATTCAGGACAGATTTTATTTCAAATTCCACCACATCAATTTATACTTGTATTACTTTTATAGTCCTTTCACAAATGGTTTGCACGTCCAGCGTCCATTTTGTAACGAGAATGCGTTTGAAGATGACGTCCAGAAATGTACTGTTGCAGACGTTTGATGGCTTTCAATATTGTCCTGGTCATTGCAACTAAACTAACCGCAATTATTATTATCATTATTATTATTATTATTATTATTATTATTATTATTATTATTATTATTATTATTATTATTGCTATTAGTTTTATTGTGGAATTCTGCTTACTCGCGTCAAAATGTTCGCCAAATTGAAGAAATTTTCGCGTTTATGGTAGTAATTCCTGATGGATGTTGCTGTATGTATACTTTGGTATGTATGTACTTATGTGTGTGTGTGTGTGTGTGTGTGTGTGTGTGTGTGTGTGTGTTTGTGTGTGTTTGTCGATCCGAGTGTGTTTGCATATGTGTTTGTGTATAGTTTAGTGCAAGTGGAATTAAAGTTGAACTTTAATAAACAATGATGTCCTTATTATAGTTATCATTGTTATTATTATTATTATTATTATTGTTATTGTTGTTGTTACTGATGTTTTATTATAGTCTTACATTGGTTTTTTTAACATCGTTTTTCTCCAAAATTTTTCTTCGAGGTTGTTCTTGTGTACCGGCACGCCATTAGACTGTCGTTAAATTCTGTTCTAAACGGGATGGAACGGAGACAAACTGTCTGAGTAGTTGAGATAATTACCTGCCTATCTATTGTATATAAATACAAATATACTACAGTTCAGATACACATCCAGTGTAGCCGTCTTTTCTAAAAGATGGTAGACTATGAGCTGCGGTACATATGGTTACTATTTCTAGCAGACAAAGATACCAGTAGAGGTTCTCTTGGTCTCCATGCTGAAACTAATAATGTTTATAACAAAGCATTACAAAACAAACGTTAGCTGTTTAGAACTTGGTCGATTCTACGCTTATAAGTTAACTATTTTGATTGCCAGAGTGAAATAATGTCTGTGACAGAACATTAACCAATGGCATTTCGACTATCTAGTGCTCCTCCCACCGACAACTAATGCAAGGTCGCCCAGTTTTTCTATTCTGAAGTTTTGAGTTAAAAAGCCGCAAACTTCGCGACCATTAAACCACGTCGAGCAGTCATCAGTTATGGTGCAGCTGAACCAAATATTTTCGTTCGTTCATGTCAAAATACTTTATTAAACTCTTTCTAAATTATGGTGCAAGGATTTCGCATTTCTTCTGACGAAAATAATTACCCAGCTGAAGATTGAAGATATGCACGCAAGCAATAATTACTCAATGTTTTTATGGTTGGTATTTTGCCCGGATTTCCGTTAGGTGGGGACTAAAGAAAAATAGACAAAAGAATCCCCACTAACTTTGCAAAATCCTTTTTGCTTCCACTTCACACCAACGATAGTTTTGAGACAACCTGCATTTTGTCTGCGGCTCGTGCAGACATACTGCACATAGAGCACATACATTGCCAAACCCTCCCCAATTCTGAAACCCCAGTGCGAAAATACCTTCAATCCCTTGAAACCAACGAAGGCCTCGGCCCTGACTCCCTTTTTTTACCCCCAAACTTTGCATTCTAGAGTAGCCCTTACACTCACTAAGCATTTCAATCCGCCCCTCTCTCCAGATATCTACTCTAATCTTTGTAGACACGCCACAAAATGTCCCATTCCAAGAAAGTCAAACCACTCCAACTCGGCCAATTATCACCCGATCCCGTGAACCGCTGATATTTCTCAGGTTATGGGGACAGCCATTAATAACACCTTGGGCCTTTCTTTCGAAATACCGAATTGACTAGTTAGTTTAGCATTGAAACGTATAGGTATTAAAAACTTAATGAATAAGAAAGAAAAGGAAGAAAATAGAAGAAATTGACGTAGAAACGTTATTTATTTAAAGACATTCAAATTCATTCAGAGAAATTCCTGCCTACAGCTGTTTCTACACCCAATCAGTTCAATTACAGAAATAAAATTCAAAGTCCCATATTCAAAACCAGTCAATTCGGTATTTCTTCAGGAAGAATTTCCAAAAGAAGTCACATTTCAACGCATAGGCTAACCAGACTGGTTCGAATATGAGAATTTGTATTTTATTTCTGTAATTGAATTGATTGGGTGTAGAAACAGCTGTAGGCAAGCATTACTCTGCATGAATTTGAATGTCTTTAAATAAATAACGTCTCTACGTCAATTTTTTCCATTTCCTTCGTCTTCTCATACATACACACACATATATATATATATATGTATGAGAAGATGAAGGAAATGGAATGAACTCAGAACCATGAGGTTGGGAAGCAAGCTACTTACCACACAACCACTCTTGCGCCTATATATATATATATGTGTGTGTATGTATATACATACATAAGTATATATGTATAAGTATATATGTGTGTATATATATATATATATGTATGTATATGTATATATATACATATATATATGTATATATTTATATATGTATATATATATATATATATATATATATAT
>NC_069004.1:33929318-33930079 GCF_001194135.2 Octopus bimaculoides
TGGTGGACGACATCGCAGAAACACTCTCTCACACTCCTCGCTGTGGCTGGTGGTCGTTTATACATACATGCATACATACATACATACATACATACATACATACATACATACATACACACATAAATATGAACATGTCTATATACATACATATATATATATCTATTTTATATGCATTATATAACATACGTATATGTATATTGTATGTCTCTTTCACTCTCTCTCCCTATCTATATACAAATCATTTACATCTATCTATCTATCTATCTATCTATCTATCTATCTATCTATCTATCTATCTATCTATCTATATATATATGCATATATATATATACATATATGTACGCATATATATATATATATATATATATATATATATATATGTCTGTATGTATGTGTAGATATATGCATACGTGCACATCTGTGTTATAATTATAACACACACACACTTTCTTATATACACATATATTTATATATGTGCATGTGTGTGAAAACATATATATATATATATATTTGTGTGTGTTTGTGTGCAATTAACTGCTGCCACTAGTCGTTCATTTTTTAACTGGGTCTATTTTCTACTTTTAAATTTTAATTTTTCAAGATAAGACTCCTTTTGAATTTTATATTAAATTAACAACAGTCTAAATGAAATTCGCGCCACAGGCAATCTTTATATACCTACGCCTATACATACGCATCTATCCATCCATGCATATATACATATTATACATACATACACGCATGCACACACACATATTTAC
>NC_069004.1:33931010-33931918 GCF_001194135.2 Octopus bimaculoides
CATACGGACAGACATACGTGCATACATACATATATGTACATACATACATACATGCATAAATACATACAAACATACTCACATACAAATGTATATATATAGTTGCATGCATGCATACATACATACATGCATTCGTATATACATACCTGCATAGATATACAAGCATACATACAAGCATACATTCATTCACACATACATACATACATACATACATACATACATACATACATACATACATGCACACACACATAAATGCGTCGATGTATCTGGTTCTAGCTTGAGGGCAGTTATTGAGTAACGCGTTGCTCGTTCCAGGACGGCGTATTTTAGCTGTCGAAGAATCTCTCTTGATTAAAAAAAGAAGAATGGTAAGAATGGTAATGTTTAGTGAAAGGAATGAAAGAGTCAGAGAATGAAAGAATATGAGTGTTGGAGCGGCGGGGAGGGGAGGGGCGAAGCGGTTAGAAGTCTAGAATGAAACGAAGGAAGCGGATAAAGATTGGACTTATAAGAATATCTCGAGGTCCTGAGATGGTGTTATTTTTAGAGCCGTCATGCTTTTAATCAAGAATCTGCTGCAAACAGCCTGCAACAAAGGACCCTCGGATCTAATATTGAGATTTGGAAAAAGAGAGAGAAAATGGCGGTGGAGAGATTGAGCGAGCGAGCGGTGAACCGATACTGGTCGAAACATTTTTAGGTCGTGTCTTCCGGCGTTGGCATGTAGATACACACACATACACACACACACACTATGTATATATGTATACACATACATTATATATATGTATATATATTTATGTATGTATATATATTTATATGTATAAATATACATATATATATATATATATATATATATATATGTATTCACATGTATATATACAGATGTACATATGTATATACACATGCAT
>NC_069004.1:33932282-33932703 GCF_001194135.2 Octopus bimaculoides
AGAGAGAGAAAATGGCGGTGGAGAGATTGAGCGAGCGAGCGGTGAACCGATACTGGTCGAAACATTTTTAGGTCGTGTCTTCCGGCGTTGGCATGTAGATACACACACATACACACACACACACTATGTATATATGTATACACATACATTATATATATGTATATATATTTATGTATGTATATATATTTATATGTATAAATATACATATATATATATATAAAGATTTAGATTCAAAATTGAATGTGGTACTTATGTTTAGGTACCAGAATATAGTATGGTATTATCCAAAATAATGCCAAAAAGAAGGTGATCAAAAATCAAAATAAGCAACACGGATTTTAAAGATTATTGCAGTACGCACGTTTCATGCCACTCCATTTATTTAAGTAATGCGAGCATTACATTAAATGCAAAATGCAGA
>NC_069004.1:33932713-33933854 GCF_001194135.2 Octopus bimaculoides
CCATTTATTTAAGTAATGCGAGCATTACATTAAATGCAAAATGCAGAGCAATCTTCAGCTGCACAAGAATATAGAAAATTACAGCAGAATGGACATATTACTAATTGTGGCAAATTTAAAATCTAAGTGGGAAGAAGAATACATAAAAATCCGTCTTGACATAGCCAAGGCTAGCAGGCTAGTAATTAATTCTAGGTAGAATTCTAACTGTCTCTTATTTTATTTGTCTCTTATCTAGTGGTTCAAAGCATAAGGGGTGGGGGGCAATCACTTCTAAGGGAAGGTCTAAGCATTATACATGGATATGACCACTGTACAAATACATGTGGTTGGGAAGCAATAATTCCCACTATAATTCTTGAAGTGTTCTCTTTGTTTCACTTGCAATGTGTGGTTTGAAGCTGATTTGACTACGCTTTCTATTGGGACGACTGACCACGCACAGTGGTCAGTCGTTGGTCCGTAGTGATTATGGTTGTTGTTGTTATTGCCTTACATCAACCCTGATTAAGTGGACTTATCACAGTATCACAGAAGACGTTCCAAGTATGGCTATCCTGTTTATTCAAGACGCTAGTATCAGCTTTGAGGCAACTTAACTGCTATTTCATGCGTACCCAGCGACCACTTAGTGGCTTCTTCTTCGGCTTTAGTTTTGCAGTGGTAGAGGCTTGGTGGTGGTGGAGGTATTGGCAGAGGTGGTGTTGGTGGCAGCGGAGGCGGCGGGGATTGTGGGGTGGTAGTTGTAGCGGTAGTTATGGTGCTTGAGGTACAGGAGCTAGTAGTGGTGTTGTTGTTGTTGATGCTGGTGGTGTGGGTGGTGGCGGTGGTGGTAGAGGTAGTGTTGGTTACGGTATTGGCCCTGGGGTATTGGTAGTGGCGGTGGGGGTGTTGGTGATGGTGGTGGTGCTGGGGTTGATGGTGTTTTGGTGTTAGTAGTCGGATATTGGTGGTGGTGGTGGGTGTATATTAGGTAAATAAAGGTGCAGCGAACAAACAGAAACCGAAGGCAAGAAGAAAGGGCTTGGATCGAAGGTCAGCGTTGAAAAGGGGAGGGGCAAGGAAGGAAAGACGGGGAAGTAACAAAACAAACAGACACACAGACAGATGAACAAATGCATGGAGAGTCTATTCATATATG
>NC_069004.1:33934183-33934699 GCF_001194135.2 Octopus bimaculoides
TCTCTCTCTCTCTCTATATATATACATATATATACATATCAATAAACGCAGGCACATACACACATACACATATACATGCATGTACACACATAGACATGCCCACAGTCTCACACGCATACAGATATGCATACATGCATTTATGTATTCATACACGCGCACACACATACACACATACACATACATACACACATACGCACATCATCCATTAAAAGGAGAATACAAAAAGAAAAAAAAACATTAAGATATATTAAAGGAGAAGAAGTAGAAGAAGAAGAAAACGTGGATGGAGGAGGAGGAGGAGGAGGAGGAGAACTGAAAGAATAAACGGAATAAAAAAGAAAGAAAAAAGATCAAAATAAGGAAAAAAGAAAGCGAAAGGAGAAAAAGAAAAAATGAAAACAAACAAAAGAAGGCCCCCTAATAATAACGACGACAACACCAAAAAGGCCCCTACCCCCCTCCGCATCTACTCTCTGTCTTCTTGGCTTTATTTATATTCCGGTTCCTACCCTGAAG
>NC_069004.1:33935734-33936992 GCF_001194135.2 Octopus bimaculoides
GCCAACAATCAATTCTACTGTTAAAAAGCTACCTTACTAAACAGAGATAGATAGCAATAGAGAGAGGGAAAGTGAGAGAAAGAGCGAGAGGGAAAAAGAGAGCGGGAGAGAGTGAACGAGAGAGAGAGAGAGAGAGAGAGAGAGAGAGAGGGAGAGAGAGAGAGAGAGAGAGAGAGAAAGGGAGAGAGAGACTCAAAATGGCAAAGTTTTCACAGAAGAGAAGAAAGAAGGGTAGACTTGTTAAACACAAGAAATCAGCACTATGGTGCAAACAGAAGACCGGCGAAAGTTGCAAACATTTGAAAGACAGAGACGAGACGATGGTCACACACACATCTACATCTACACATTCATATACACATACGCATACTCACATATATAAATACACTCACATACGTACACATATACAGAGTGGTTTTAAATACATAGTAAATTGTAGGATAAAGGTCCATACTTGTTCGTAACCAAAATTTGAACTCGTATCTACAAATTTGGATTTCCTGCTTCAATTAATTAAGAAAAAGAAAGCGTGAGAAAGAGAAAAGGAGAGAGAGAACGACGGAGAGAAAGAGAGAGGAAGGGAATGACCCAAAATGGGAAGGCTTTCAATGAAGTGTAGGTAAAGGTGTATAATAGTAAAGCACAGAGATTCTGCACTGTGGTGGCAGCAGAGGAGAAGGCGAAAGCTATATGAAAAACAAAGAGAATTCACATACACACAAATACAAACATTTTCAAATGCGTACACACACACACACACACACACACACACACACACACACATGCACACAAACGCGCACACACACCACACACGCACACATATATATGCACATGTGAGTAGATGTATGTATGTGAAGAAGGTATTGGTTTAAATACACATTCTTATATATCTCGCTCTCTATTTTATATTTATGTACATATACAAAGTATAGGGGTTTTGTTCACAGGTGATCTAAACGATTAGGTACGCCAGGTAAGTACTGTAACGGATTACTGGGGTCCTGTTTAACTATTATATGTACATACACATATTTTTGCTTGTATGTGCGCGTGTGTATGCGTGCGTGTTTATGTGTGAGGGATAACTTGTCTTTTAAGCAATACACACATTCATACATTTATGCATTTAGACACACATCAACACACTCATACATATACATACACACAGCCACACACACATACATACATATATACATACGTACATAAATACACACACACATATATGTAGATTATCTATTCACTTAATCATTCTTATCAA
>NC_069004.1:33937318-33937805 GCF_001194135.2 Octopus bimaculoides
TCTCTCTCTCTCTCTCTCTCTCTCTCTATATATATATATATATATATATATAAATGGTTGTCTTTTGAAAGAAACACCAACCGTTTTTACTCGGCCAACCAACAGCCAACAGCCATCGTCAGCCATCATCAGCTATCAGTGAAGAAGCTGCTGTTCACACGGCGATTAAATCTGTTACAGAATTAACAGCTCTAAAATCCGTAGATTTAAACATACATTGTTGTTGTGAATCACACATCATCTGTATTCCATTCCACGCTATTATCAAGCTATTTCTTGATGGCATCAAATTCTACCAAACTAATCTGCTCCAATTTGCAACTTCATCTCTTCTGCTTTATCGCCTTAAAATCCCCTCAAACTGTCGTCTGCTTCTTTCAGATTCACACTTAAACTTTGATATAGTTGGAAAAGCAGTTCTTATGTATTGTTGTTCAGCAATTACCATTATTATTGTTATTATTATTATTATTATTATTATTATTAT
>NC_069004.1:33937815-33940032 GCF_001194135.2 Octopus bimaculoides
TATTATTATTATTATTATTATTATTATTATTGTTTTGATTCTTCTTCTGATGTTTGGTTTTATTCGTTCCATTATTCATTGATTCTCTCAAACGCTTATTATTTCCTTCTTCAACTCGTTAGTTATGTCCATTCAACCTTTTTTTTTATTGTTTCTTCTTCCTCCACTCTGTTGTTGTTGCTGTTCGTCTTCTTCTTCTTCTTCTTCTTCTTCTTCTTCTTCTTCTTCTTCTTCTTCTTCTTCTTCTTCTTCTTCTTCTTCTTCTTCTTCTTCTTCTTCTTCTTCTTCTTCTCAAGAACCCTGATATGTTACTGGTACTAGGACAGATAATTGCGACAACACTGTAAAGAATGAATAAATAAACTTGTAATGTTATTCGTCTACGCATTCATTTGCCTGCTGCAGCTTTCTCTCGCTTTCTTTCTTTCTTTCTTTCTTTCTTTCTGTGTGTGTGTGTGTGTGTGTGTGTATGTGTGTATATATGCAAATATATGTATGTATGTGTTGTGTGTGTGTGTGTGTGTGTGTGTGTTTGTGTAATATCCTAAAGCAAATCTAAGAAGAAAAATATCCCATCAGCTTCAAACGAAACCTGGACAAATTTCCTCAAAGGTTAAGAGACAATCCATCTCTACATGCACACACACACACACACACACACACACACACACACACACACACACACACACACACACACACGTACACACATCAATATATATGTATATGTATATTTAAATGTATACATACATACATATCTACATGTGCGCGTGTGTGAAGAGCAATATGAAGGTCATTGTCATTCCCTAGCCTCACCAAGAATCCGTTCCCAGTTGTAACTGTCGAAACTCTGAAGGTTGCACACTTGACCTGGATAATGTATAGTAAATTCTGTTGTCTTCGAGACAGAAGTCACAGCAATGCTTCAAGATAACGTTATTGAAAAGAAAATTTACATCGGTTTAGCGAAGGCAATTTTAAAAGACGTTATGCGAACCACAAAAGTAAAGCCACTAAGTTGGCTTGCTACGTATGGGATTTGAAGACCAACTGCACACCACATACAGCCAAGTAGAGAATCCGGGAGAAATCTATGCTATATGTAAATAGATCTAGCAGATGCAAATTATGCGTAGCTGAAATATCGCACATTCTTTTTAGATCTAAGAACGCCACCTTACTACTTAATTCCGATCTGAAATTTTCAGCAAATGCAAATATATGCACAATTTTATTATGTCCAACAGAAGGGCACCATCCGCTCTGGATAGAGAAACTGTCTCTCAGACTTCGACTCCTCTCCGTTGAATTAATCTTTAACAGTTAGTTTAATAATGATTCCCACGGTCAACGTAACTTTAATTTTTCTTTCCTTTCTCCATCCGCTTATATCTACCCTTTGTTTTCTCATTCCACTTTTTGCATCAACCTTCGTATTGATTTGACACGAGTCAGTGTCTTCATTTTCAAATAAAACAAACCATGAGCCCAGAGCTTGAAATTGCTGGTAGAAGACAAGGCACGTTAGAAAAATGAGGATAACTGAGCAAAGTTTACTGGAGAACATAGGCAAATAACAAATTAGATGTTATTAAAACTATCAGGACACTTCCACGTGAGTTCCATCGGTTGTATGCAACACACCTAGACGATGTTCAAATTTCTGACCATTTGCGTTGGATCATTCCCTCATCAATGTTCGATGTGACTAGGCGTATTTTATTTTTACGTTGAGCTCATCGAAGTCCTCAAATTTTGTACATTAGACCCCGTCTTTAATGTAGCCTCTTCCAATTCACCGGTTAGGGAAAGTTTCGTTAAGAAACTCGCACTCAACCGCCAATGGGGCGACGCACCGTCTTCTTGGAAAGTTATTGTTGGTTTCAGGTAGTTGGTGCTGGCTGATGCGATGGTGGTGGTTATTGGTATATTGATAGTGGAGGTGGCTATGGTGGTAGTTGCTGTCTTAGTGGTGGTGGTGGTGGTAGTTTTATTGGTAGTGGTGGTCGCGGTGGTCATACTGTAATAGAAATCTCCTTGAAGAGACTTAGTCAAAGAGATTTAACGTTAATGTAGTGAACAGTGTAATAGCCTCGTAAATTCATTCCAAATTCCCAGCTGTCCTTTCACCACCAGACACACATTTATACGCTCACACAAGCGAGCACACACACACACACACACACACACACACACACACACACACACACACACACACAC
>NC_069004.1:33942627-33945466 GCF_001194135.2 Octopus bimaculoides
TATATATATATATATATATATATATATATATATATATATGTGTGTGTGTGTGTGTGTATGTATGTATATGTATATATACATATATATAAAGAGAAAGAGAGAGAGAGAGAGAGAAGTTACAAAAATAGCTGTATCACAGAGAGTTTCACATGTATGAAGTTCCTAACTTTGGAATCACTTTCTCTAGTTTGCACCAGATTAAAATATATGCTTTTCACCTCTAGCTTTCTATTATTCTTGGCGGCGCAACCAAATCTATCTATCTATCTATCTATCTATCTATCTATCTATCTATCTATCTATCTATCTCTGCTTCAGATGAGCTACTAACGATTATGGAGTGTGTGCGTGTGTGTCTGTATGGAAATGGTGTGCAAATGTGTCTGGCAAAAAGTTGGAAGACAACGATAAACAACTCTGTTCAATCTCTTATTGTCTATTCAGATGAGATTCCCGCTGCAGCATTATGACAACAACAACAACAACAACAACAACACAAAAAAATAGTAACAACAACCAAAAATAACAGCGGCAACAAGAATGCTAAAATATACAAGAAATATATTAGAAGTAAAAGAGTGAGGCATAATGTAGATTGAAAAACCACCATCATGATCATCATCGTCGTCGCCATCGCGGTCAGCGTCGTCGTCGTCGTCGTCGTCATCATCATCATCATCATCATCATCGTCCTCTGTTACAGCTGTATTACTACTAACGCTAACAGAAAACTAATACGAAACCTAAGAACTAAACAATGACAAAAGCGCCAACAATAACAACAACAATATTAATAATGATTTCTGATTTTATAATTTTCTCCTCCTCCACCTCCTCCTCCTCCACCTCCTCCTCCTTCTTCTTTTTCTTCTTTTTTTATTTTACTCCTCCTCCTCCTCCTCCTCTGACCCCGAAAGGATGAAAGGCAAAGTCGACCTCGACGGAATTTGAACTCAGAATATGAAAATGGATGAAATACCACAAAGAATTTCGCCCGGAGTGCTAACGATTCAGCCAGCTCTCCGCTTTAATAATAATGATAATAATAATAATATTAATAATAATAATAATAATGATGATGAAGTTGATGATGATGATGATGATGATAATAAATGTATATATACATGCATATACATACATATATGTACAGACATGTACCTATAAATGTACATACACACACATATATATATGAGCGAGCAAACAACAATGGAATATTAATGTTGTACACGCATGCGTATCCAAATACACACATACATACATATTAGTCTAAGTATATACCCATCCGTGTACATCCGTGTATATATAAGTGTGTGTATAGATGTGTGTGTATGTGTGTGGGTGGATGGCTGGAGGAGTGTGTGTAAACAGGAAAGCACTAGAGATGAAATACCGTTGTAAAATATATAAAACGCAGGCGAAGCTTAAAGATTATTTGTTTTAAGGATAGTTTTTCAAGCGTTGATTGATTTGAAAATGGTTTTATCATGGATTGAATCCATTTTAACGATTCTGCGAGGGATTTATTAGAAATCTGTGCACGTCGCTTTATTATTGCGGGGGCGAGGTTGGCGGGGGGATGGGAGGTTGGAACGGTGGAACGGTGGAATGGTGGAATGGTGGAATGGTGGTGGGTTGGAAGACATGGAGAGGGTGATAGAGAGGAGAGAGAGAGAGAGAGGTAGAGAAGTAGAGAGAGTTAGAGGGAAAGGGGTGATAGAGAGGAGAGAGAGAGGTAGATAGAGAGGGTTTGAGGGGAAAGAAGTGATAGAGAGAGAGGTAGAGAGAGAGAGAGAAAGAGAGAAAGAGAGAAAGTGAGAGAGATGGAAAATGTGTAAAAAATAAGACAGGAGTGAGGGTGCATACATACATAAATACATACATACACACATACATATACACACACATCTATATATGCATGTGTGTATATATACTTCCAGAAAGAAAGAAAGAAAGAGAGAGTGAGAGAGAGAGAGAAAGAGAAAGAGAGACGGGGAGAAGGATATGAGAAATTAACAGGGATTAAATTGTTGTAAGAGAGACATGTATTAGTAGTAGTAGTAGTAGTAGTAGTAGTAGTAGTAGTAGTAGTAACAGTAGTCATACAAGGAATTGTATAAGAATTCTCTCTGCTCTAGGCAGAAGGCCCGAAATTCTTGGTGAGTGGATAAGTCGATTACATTGACCCCATCCCCCAGTGTTAACTGGTACTTACTTTATCGACCCCGAAGGAGAAAAGGCAAAGTCGACTTGGGCGGAATTTGAATTCAGAACATAAAGACAGAAGACGCTTTCTTCTCACTCGAATGACTTTACTAAAAATGTTCAATGTAATCGCGAGAGGTCTAGGCATGGCAGGGAAACAGGGACAACTACTCAACGATCATAGGTCGCTGTGCTTGGTTGTCGTAATCAGTTGTGAATTTGCGAAACGAAATCGTCCGAAAACTTTCGACCATCCACGAATGCTATTGCGCTTTCTTGGATCATGCGGGTAGCGGTGCTGTTTCGGAAAATCCTAGACCTGGATGGTAAACACAGTTTTCATAGCCCCGTATGATGGTAAACTGGTGGTTCTGGGTATAGGGACGATCGTGAAAACATCAGTTTCACTCCAGTGAATCATTCTGATTTCACTCCTCGAACAAGGTTTGAACTTGCTCAATATATGTAGAGGATATATCTTTTTATTAAAACAGAAACTTAGGATTTGTCTTTCTTTCTTTCTTTCTTTCTTTGTTCCTTCTTTCTTTCTTTCTTTCTTTCATTCTTTATTTCTTTCTTTCTTTCTTTCTTTCTTTCTTTCTTCTCTCTCTCTCTCTCTCTCTCTCTCTCTCTCTCT
>NC_069004.1:33946580-33948425 GCF_001194135.2 Octopus bimaculoides
ACACACACACACACACATACACACACACACACACACATATATGCACGGTCCGGATGGAAGATTTATACGGTGAAAGAAACTGTTTCTCTTTCACGAAAAGTTTAAATGTTGCCGTAAATCAAGAAACGCCAAAAGTTTCGAAAACATAAATCACAAAGGAACTCGTGTCACGTGTAAACATATACACAAGACACAACCAAACAAATAAAAAAAAGGACAGAGAAACCATAAACAAACAAGTAAATAAACAGCAGAAAGAAACCCTTGGTGATCTACACAACAGGGAACAACTAAAAGCGATAGAGAACAATAGAAATGAAAAGAAATATGAATAAAGTAGAATATGAGAACGATTTAAGAATAGGGTATTGAAAACGTGGAAATTTGGAATGTGCCAATAATGTAAATGTGGAAATAGTTGATAGATCATCCTCTTGACCAAAGGAAAACAATCACAATTATAAAGTCGATCGATAACATAAGAGCAATAAAAATAAAACGCAAACGTGGTCATGGTCGATGTTATGCAAACAGATACGAACATAAATATCACCAAGATAAACATAATAATATGTGCAACAGTTATAAAAGAAAGTGGGTGGCTATTGAGATGTTCTGGTATAGGAATGTCGAAGCACAAGTAAAGAACGCGGAAAGCAAATATTTCAGAAACATAAGGTAGAGAATAAAAGAAAAGGGTCTTTCAATTCTGAACGAAATCAATGAAGAAAGCACACAGAAATGAAGAAAGAAAAGGAGGGATAAACGTTAGGGGAATACACGAAACAAGATATTGTAGCTCGATCGCAGTGAATCGGTCGTTATAAAAAGGAAACAGAAGCGATCCTTATAATAATTGATGCCTTGGGAATAACTAAAACAGATTTGGCCAGCCACATAACCAACATCACCAACCGTACAAACATATAAACGGTATATGAAGGGAATAGCTTTAGTAGACACTGCAGCCGGTTTTTGTAGAGTGCCTTCAGTACAGTAGAAAGTAAATAGCCAGAGCAAAGGGAAATAAAAACACTGCACGTATCCAAGAGGCACAAAACAGCGTTCTGTTGTCCAGTAAAAGCATGCAATAAAAATAATACAATGGAAACAGTAACAACAACAAGAACAACAATAATAATAATAATAATAATGATAACGATAATACAATGGAAATAATAATAATAATAATAATAATAATAATACAATGGAAACAACAATACTACTACTACTACTACTACTACTACTACTACTACTACTACTACTACTAACAATAATAATAATAATAACAATAATGATGATGATGATGGAGGTGGAGGTGGAGGTGGTGATGAGGATGATAACAAAGATGATAAAAAAATGAGAATGATAATGATGATGAAAATGATGATGGTGATGCTGCTACTGCTGCTGCTGATGCTGATGATTGTGATGATGATGATGATGATGGTAATTATAACAAGAAAAAACAATAGCGATAAAAAAATAATAATCGTCATTATTGCTTTTATTATCAACATCATCATTATTTCTATTGTCATTATTATTATTATTATTATCATCATCATCATCATCATCATCGTCGTCGCCGTCGTCATCATTGATATTATTTTTGTTGTTGTTGTCGTTGTTGTTGTTGTACCATTTGCATTATTATGTTGAAGGCTATGATGATATGGTTAGCAGCTAATAGAGACGAGGCCTGTATCATATAAACCGTATGCATACAAGGGGGAAGCTGACTCCATTATATATATTATGCATTTAATGTGATTTACTGAGTAAATATTTACAGAACATACAATAAATTAAAAACAAAAAACGAATAAAAAAAAAATAGAAACA
>NC_069004.1:33948898-33950827 GCF_001194135.2 Octopus bimaculoides
ATGTATATATATATATATATATGTATATATATGTACATATAAATACACATAGGTACATTCATATATGTGTATATATGTATATATATATATATATATATATATATGAGTGTGTGTGTATATGTGCATAGACACTTATAGACACACAAATCACAAATATTTATCTATATATAATATATAAACATACATACGTGTATATATATATTATATGTCATATACATATATATAATATATTATATATATATATGCATTCTTATATATATATATACACATTATTTTATATATATATACATATATATATATTCATATAATGCATTTATACAAAATATAGGGAATTATAAACACTCACTTACAGATGTCCATGTCTATACATACATATATATACATAGATGCATACACCTATATATACATATATATACATACATACATATATATATATTTATACACACACACACACATATATACAGAGAAGTATATACATATTCAAACACAAATTATGATGGTTCCATAAATGTTCGGGACATATCGCATGGAACTCGCCACTGATTGGCTAAACAGAATTATGCAGAACATACCTTGAAGTAATCCACAATCGATGAAGCGCATTCTCCGTTGTTAGGTAATCCACAACTCCAGTAGCATTCCAAAGTGTCAACGATGAGTGGAATCGTTACCGTGGCGTAATATAATAATAATAATAATAATAATAATAATAATAATAATAATAAGAAGAAGAAGAAGAAGAAGAACAGACGAAGGGGCTTTCAGCGTTACTACAATTGTTTCATTATTTTTTTTTTATTTTGACGTATGAATAATATAATTATTTTGACTACGCAGTGCATTATGTAACTCGCAAATGCGTCAGGTGAAATATAAAACAATGAAATAACGATTTGTTAAGTAACTCACTGGGGGTATGAACAAATATCAATGCATATACGATTAAGTCTCGCATATGTAATATAGTGACATAGAAATATCAACCAACAGAAGAATCCCTGTTAGTTCGATGAGTCGGCGAGGTCAGTTTTGAATTTCAATCCTCCGTGGTCGATAGAATAAAGTACAAGTCAATGGTATCGTCTACACTTTCAATTCTAAGTTTCTGGTCTTGTGCCCGAATCAGTATCTATTATTCATTCTTGGGGATTAATTAAGAATGAAATATTTTTCAAGGTGATCAAGTATTTTTATTGAAATTTTAAAGCTTGAAATTATTATTTATAAGAATCTGCGGCACACGCTCGTGCCCCTTACAGCAGACATATTTACACCATACGGCATCGCATTTGAATACCAATGGAGCAGACATACATTAAGATTTGTTTGAAGTTTTCAAATTCGCAAAATATAAATATTTCTTTTACAGTAATTTCCTTCGTTTTTGATTTTTATTGAATTCTTCATTTCCGGATTCTCCGCGAGCATGTTCTCCACCTACACCAAAATGGTGGCGATCAGTTAATTCGTCGAACGGAATACAAATAAATCATAACAAAGATTTTCTGACTACAATTTTATTTGTGAATTGTAATATCACAAAAAATTCCTGATTAGGTTTGGTACAACTAAAAATGGACCAATACTAGCAGTAAGTGTTTCTTTAATTACTTCTAGAATCTCAGCATCATTCGTTAAAATTTCTTCACTTTCAGATAAGATTCTTACAGCTTTCATTTTAATACTCATGTTACCTACAATTCGATTTGGCTAGGATCATCAATCCACAGGACCAAACAACAATCTTAATTAATCCTGAAATTGCTTCTAGTCTTCATGCTTTGCTTCTAGTCTTCATTCTTTGCGTACCTGGGATTTATGCAGCCTTATCATTATACTGTATTTAATGGCATAAAAAAAAAAAAAAACACATGGCTACATGAGACACACCCCAATTTCAAGGACGATCACTCTGAAAGTGACCGTGCT
>NC_069004.1:33950837-33952458 GCF_001194135.2 Octopus bimaculoides
ATATATATATATATATATATATATATATATATATATATACACATACCCACTTTTAATTTTGATGTTGATAATGCTTTGGTTCCGTAGTGTATCTTTCTAGAATTCTCTTGGGAATTTTATGACCAGCTTCATCAGTAGACATTTTAAACTTCTTTTTATCAATTTATTTTTGTCCTTTGTTCTTGTTTTGAGAAGAAACCTAACTTCTACGTTTTACTCATCAATTTCTAGACACTTCTAAACCAGGTAATCTATGTAGCAGGTGCAAATTGTGATTTTGCAAACATCCAAAAGTTTTAGCAGGTGGAAGCGCGCCACCTGCACTTCCTGTTCCCGGGTCCTTGTGCCTGTGTGTGTGTATATATGTATACACACACACACACACACACACACACACATATATATATGCATATACACGTTTATATATATATATATATATATATATATATATATATATATATATATATATATATATATATATATACACACATACAAACACATATATATGTATGTATAAATGTATGTATGTGTGTGTATATGAATGTATGTAATATGTTTGGGTGTGTGATGTATTCATGACCAGATTTTGTGCGTGCATATCAATATGTACGTCTGCGTATGTCTACACACACACACACATATGTGAGCGTGTGCGTGTGTGTATATGCCCAAATGTATATATATATATATATATATATATATATATATATATATATATATATATAGATATATATACACACACAGACACAAACAGATATACATATTCAGACATCGTTAGATGTGGACATCTACACCTTTTCTCTCCACAAACCACACACACGCACACACGTACGTACATACATATACATATATTAATGCATGCATACGCACGCACACATACACAGACACATTCCTTCACTCATTCATACATTCATACATACAAACCTAACATAACTAAGCATACGTGCGGACGCTCACACACAAAACAGATGCGAATATAAAACATTATAGCTTTACTTCCGGACGCTCCGGAGAAGCTACAGAGCTGAATAAGTCGGAGTGAATTCTGCTAACTTTTATATATATATACACTAATTAGAGAACCTTTATGAGCTCGTTTACCGAGCAACTGAATTCCCAATGACTACAATAATATATACAACAGCCGTAGTTTCGTATTTATCACCTTCCAAATCAACTTTACATTTTCCTATATCTTTACTAGTTTCTTTCACAATCTTGTTTTTAACGCTTTTCTAATGCATTTCTTTACCATAATTCCCCTTTTACTTGACCTCCACGTCATTGGTTTCTTGTGTTTTATTGCTCCTCCTCTATTTAGTTTTTCAGTTGTATTTTCATTTTATTTTAATTGTTTTTTGTTTTGTTTTGTTTTGTGGGTTTTTCTTTCCTTCGTGTATATTCGTTTTATTGCTTTTGTTTTTCTCTTTTGTTTGCGTTGTTCTTAGGTGTCTATGTGATTGTGTATGTTTGTGTGTGTGTGTGTGTGTGTGTGTGTGTGTGAGTGTGTGTCTGTGTTAATGTCTGTGAATATATATGCACATATATAAATAAAATTTGTGTATTTAAATATATATGTCTATATATATATATATATATATATATATATATATATATATAT
>NC_069004.1:33952551-33953297 GCF_001194135.2 Octopus bimaculoides
TATATATACATATATAGGTGAATATATATGTTTATATACATACACACACACACACACACACACACACACACACACATATATATATATATATATAGGCTGAAGTTTTATATACTTAGGTATATATAGATGTGTACGCAAACACTTATATTTATATATGCACTCATGCATTAGTTTCTATTCCTCGCCCTCATTCAACCAAAGATATATATGCATGTATACATATACATATGTATATAGATATACATATATATATACATACATATATATATGTATGTATATATATGTATATATATATATGTGTGTGTACGTATGTATAAATGCATATATTTATAAATACGATGGGGTGAGAGGGAAGAACATTTGCCAGTGACTTCGCGTCAGTGGCTTCTTCAGACTGTAGATAAAAACAACAGAGAGGAGTTACTAGATTCTTACTTTTCAAAATAGACGTGAATCTCTACTCTTGTATTGAATGATGCTGCAATAAATTCTTGATTGTTTATATACATATTTATAAGCTTACACACACACACACACACAAATATATATATATAACTATGTATGTATGTATATATATATATATATATACACACATACGCATATATCTGTCTTCCTTTCAGTTGAAGAGCGTAGCTCGAAACGTCAAAGACTTTCTCTATTCCCGAGCGTTAAACTAATACATCCATTTGTTGTTTACACCACCTGTCTTCGTCTGTTGTTTTTTTTCGTAAATTCTCCCATATATA
>NC_069004.1:33953533-33954445 GCF_001194135.2 Octopus bimaculoides
TATATATATATATGTGTGTGTGTGTGTGTGTATCTTTAAAGAATAAGGAGAAATGGAGAAGTAATTAATAAAATTATTTATTGATTATAAAATATGACAACATCTCTGACAGCTGTTTCGATTCAGATATCTTTAAATAATTAATTTATAAAATTAAAATCATTACAAGATGAATCTCTTCAGAGGTAGTCAGGATGACCTTGGCAGAATTTGAACTGAGAACGTAAAGAGCTGGAAGAAAGGTCATCTAAACTTTTCTCTGACGCACAAACGATTCTTACAGCTTGCTTCTCAGACCACATTTCCTACGGATCATTGGGCCATCGTTTTAAAAGCATAGAAAAAGATACAACACATTATATAGACATAAAAAGACAGGATAGTCATGGCTGGAATGTATTTAATTAAAGGTGTGATTGTTGAGAGTTGTGCAGAAGTTGTAAACGTAACAACAACACGTCTATCCTCAACGTACCAAGCACCGTAAGAACTCTCCCTCTTACAGAGAAAAATGACCCCTGAATGCCTTTCTCAAAACCCACTCTGTTCCAAGCGTTCGTATAGGATCATCTCTCTGAGAATGATGGCTTGTCTTGCATGCAAAAACCCCTCCAAAAGCTACTCATAAATTGTAGTTTCCTCCTCATTCACTCCACGAACGTTTGGCACGAGAGAGCTTCTGTGTTGACATAATCTGATTTTGAACGTTGCTTTGGTTGAGATTTGCATCACCAGAAGGAGAAGGGCAACAAAATAATGTATTTGGTGGCTGTTGTCGTTGTTGTGAGTTTTATTATTTTCTATATCCAGATCAGAGAATTTCAGTTTTCAAACAACTGTATACTCGTCGACGAACGACGGAGAACCACCAACACACACACACACACACACACACACACACACACACACACA
>NC_069004.1:33957050-33959918 GCF_001194135.2 Octopus bimaculoides
TTATATATATATATATATATTAAATATTCTCTTTTTTATTTCCTGTTTTGCTGTAATTTCCTTCACTCTGCAGACACCAAATGTCCAAGACTTAAGTGGAGAATCAATAAAGACAGAATATATTTTTACCAAGTTCCAAAAACACCAAAAACCAGCGCCAATAAATATATAAAGGTTATACAGAGATACTTAAACTGCTACATGTCTTGCAGCCCCATTTTAACATTTTAAGGGCTAATTTTACCTTAATGTTAACTGGCATATAGAGTTGAACGAAACGAGGAATAACATGTGTGGGGCTTCCATAAAAATGTCAGGCTTTGATCTAGCGATTCTATCTCTTACTCTAACACACTGCATTATATTGGCATATAAAAAAAATACGGGCGCATTATATATATATATATATCTACATATGGCTATGTATTTTGCTCCCTACCCATCTACCTTTTTTTCAGTCCATTTATCCATTTATTTACTTATATATCTCTCCCTATATATGTATGTATATATATATATGTGTGTGTGTGTAAGTGCATGTGTGCGTGTAACATAAATTTGATATATGTAGAAAAAATACAAGCATATTGGCACACACACACACACACACACACACGCACACACGAATATACAAAACTGTATGTACATGTACACTTTATTGAAATATCTCTCTATCTGTCTGTCTGTCTCTCTGTCTGTCTATATAAATATACATATCTGTACTTATATATGTGTGCGTGTGCATGTGCGTGTGTATACATACATATATATATATATATATATATATATATATATATATATATATATATATATATATATATATATATATATATATATATATATATACATACATATATACATATATATATGTATATACATACATACACATTATATATATATATATATATATATATATCCAATATAACTTTTTACTCTTTTATTTGTTTCAGTCATTTGACTGCGGCCATGCTGGAGCACTGCCTTTAGTCGAATCAAATCAACCCCAGGACTTATTCTTTGTAAGCTTAGTATTTATTCTATCGGTCTCTTTTGCCGAACCGCTAAGTTACGGGGACGTAAACACACCAGCATCGGTTGTCAAGCAATGTTGGGGGGACAAACACACACACACAAAGATACACACACACACACGACGTGCTTCTTTCAGTTTCCATCTACCAAATCCACTCATAAGGCTTTGGTCGGCCTGAGGCTATAGCAGAAGACACTTGCCCAAGCTGCCACGCAGTGGGACTGAACCCAGAACCATGTGGTTGGCAAACTGTCCATGAATTTGGTCACAGCGACCTGAAGTGGGAATCTGTAGTGGTTGACCATACGAGGCATTGGCGAGTTTCACGATTACCAACATTGGCAGGATGGGTGGGGAGAGGGAGGAGTTAAAAGCAAACGAGCTGTCAGCTTGTGAGGGAGAGGGATACATATTCATATCTATCTATCTATCTATCTATCTATCTATCTATCTATCCAATATATCTATCTATCTATCTATCTATCTATCTATCTATCTATCTATCTATCTATCTATCTATCTATTATATACTAATCTTTTCTACTCTAGGCACAAGGCCCGAAATTTTTTAGGGAGGGGGGCAAGTAAATTAGATCGACCCCAATACGCACCTGGTACTTAATTTATCGACCCCGAAAGGATGAAAGGCAAAGTCGACCTCGGCGGAATTTGAACTACCTATTGTATACTGGTACATACATATGATATATGTATATAGATATATATATACACACACATATAAACTTGTATGTATCAAATATGAGTATAGTTTATATATCGTGTATATACACGTACAATTATTTATGTATATGTATATACACACACACACATATATATGTACATATACGTATATATGTATATAAATGAATATATCTATATATGTTGTGTGTGTGTGCGCGCATGTGTGTAGATGTATATATATTTACACAGAGACACACGCACACACACACACACACACACACACACACACACACGCATATATACACATATAATGGCTGCAACACGTTTGATCAGAGCGATCTACTTGACCAGATCTGACCTGGAGCTAAACAAGCAAGTCATTCGTTTTATCCGAAGAAGAAAGACAGAAAGAAGGAAAGAAAGACGGAAAGAAGGAAAGAAAGACCGAAAGAAGGAAAGAAAGACCGAAAGAAGGAAAGAAAGACCGAAATAAGGAAAGAAAGAAAGTAAAAAAACAAAAACAAAACAACGTAGGATAGCAACAAAGCAAACAAAACAACAAAAACAAACAACACCAAAGCGAAACGATCGACAGTGACTATGAATCCAATTGTATATAGATATCTGATATCCTTTAATTCCCTGTTCTGTTTATCGTATCACAAACATACTTCTATCTGGTTATCACTTTTGTATGGCGGACATTATACGTTCTTTTTTTCTTTGTGTTTTTATTAATTTCTCTTCTTTTACGTTCGTTTGTTTTTTGTGTTGTGATTGGGTTTCGGTCGAAAATGATGGCGTGACAGGATCAGCCTGCTTCGAAGTAGGTACCGAATTGTCACGGATTTTCTCGCGTTCTAACTCGTTATTACCGTATTGTCAAGTCACACAGAAGACGGCTTGCTGGAAGTGTGTGAGTTTGTGTGCTATACGATTTATATATACATACATATATACATACATACATGCATACATAAATACATAAATGCTTACATACACACATATATCTATATTTATATATGTATATGTATGTACATGTATATATATATATATATGTATATATATAT
Organism: Octopus bimaculoides; assembly: GCF_001194135.2. Lineage (NCBI taxonomy): Eukaryota > Metazoa > Mollusca > Cephalopoda > Octopoda > Octopodidae > Octopus > Octopus bimaculoides. The sequence continues at coordinate 33,959,835 of NC_069004.1, forward strand.
ATATATTTATGCATGCATTTGCATGTATACATATGTGTATGTATATGTATATATTTTTATCTGTGTGTACGTATACGTATATAT
>NC_069004.1:33960363-33961306 GCF_001194135.2 Octopus bimaculoides
GAGAGAGAGAGAGAGAGAGAGAGAGAGAGAGAGAGAGAGAGAGAGAGGGAGAGAGAGAGAGAGAGAAAAAGAAGGAATGGACATCAAATTCTTTAGAAAATAGAGTTGGGGTGAAAGTGATATTTTCGTCGTCGTTGTCATCCTCTTCTCCTTCCTCATCTGCCTCTTCCTCCTCCCCCATCTGCTTCCTCCCATATGGTTCCCCCCCTATTCAGCTTTGACATAAACCTAGCGCCCAGATGTCTGATTGGTCAAATTTAAGACGTGTGCATGATGTATGGATTTGTGGAGAGGTGTGGTGGGGGTACGTATATGTATATGTGTGTGTGTGTGAGTATTTGTGTGTGCGTGTGCATGCATGTGTGTGTGTATGTACATTATATATATATATATATATAAATACACACACACACGTATATATATATATGTATGTGTGGGCGGGATGTTTTTGTGTCTGCATGTATAAATGCGTATGTGCAAGTTTCTATGCGCGTGTTCATCCAAATGTAAATATATAGGTAATCCTTACACACACACACACACACACACACACCCACACACACACCCACACACACACACACACAAACACACATATATATCGAAAAATATGTATATTTAAGTATATACATTCGCATACATCTCATATATATATATATATATATAGGCGCAGGAGTGGCTGTGTGGTAAGTAGCTTGCGTACCAACCACATGGTTCCGGGTTCAGTCCCACTGCGTGGCACCTTGGGCAAGTGTCTTCTACTATAGCCTCGGGCCGACCAAAGCCTTGTGAGTGGATTTGGTAGACGGAAACTGAAAGAAGCCTGTCGTATATATGTATATATATATATGTATGTGTGTTTGTGTGTCTGTGTTTGTCCCCCGACCACCACCACCACCATCGCTTGACAACCGATGCTGGTGTGTTTATGTCCCCGTAACTTAGC
>NC_069004.1:33963969-33966469 GCF_001194135.2 Octopus bimaculoides
ATATATATATATATATATATATATATATATATGTATGTGTAATATATATATATGTATGTGTAATATATATATATGTATATATATATATATATATATGTCATATGATATAATATATATATATATATATAATATATACATATATGTAATATGATATAGTATATATATATATATATATATACATATATATATATATATGTGTGTGTGTATGTGTGTAATATATATATATATATATGATATACTGTATTATATTACACACACACACTCAAACACACACACACACATATATGTGTATGTATATACAATGGCATGTCTTTCTACCAGCAGCACTAACACCATCACCACTGAAACAAGTCAAATAATACTATCATCATCAACCCTACCACCACCACCACCACCACCACTTCCAATACCACCTAATAAAGTTTATCCACCCTTCCTCTTTCTTTCTCTCTCTTCTTTTTCCTTCTCTTCCCCTACTCTTCATCATGATCATCATCAACAACATTAGGTTTTACAATCCTCTCTCAATTCAATCTCTTCGATGGAAGACATTTTTTTTTCTATATTTTCTTCAGTTCTTTTCTTTTTCTCTTCTTTCAGTCATTCATTCCTCTTTCACTTTTCTCCTTCTCCTTCTCCTTCTTCGCTAAATTACCTTCCATTTTGCCTCCCGATGCAATAATAGAGCTGTAAAAGTGTAATGACGAATGAATGTCTTAATAAACAGTACAAGATGATTGCCTTCCTAGCTGCCTGTCTGTCTGACTGTCAAGCTGTTTGTCTGTCTGGCTGGCTGCCGGCAATAGACTTCATAACCATCGTGTTGCTTGCTTCATCTTGCTCAAACACAAAACCGATATTACACAAGAAAATGGCGGCTCTGATATTTGTGTTATTCCAGCGGAAGCGCTTTTGAACAACGCTTTTCACAAGTTATACATGCAATATAGACTGTCTTCATATGAGTGTGTATGTCCCGATTTTTTTTATACACACACATAAATATGTTCATATATATATATTTATATATATATGTATATATATATATATATATATATATATATATATATATATATATATATATATAATCACATATATGTGTTTCTATATTCATTATATTTCGAAGGAATACACGCGTCCGTATATAATAGTATGTATATACACGTGTATATGTGCGTATTTGTGTATATGCAGATATATACATACAAACACACACACACACACACACACACACACACACACACAAAAAACACACACACGCACACACACACACACGCACACACACATACACACACACACGTACAAATATACAAATAAATATCTATACTTAAATATTTCCATATACCATGGATCGAGAAGAGAATAGTGATGATGATGATGATGATGATGATGATGATGTCAGTAATAATAATAATAATAATAATAATGATAATAATAATAATGCTAATAATAATAATAATAATAATAATAATAATAATAATAATAATAATAATAATAATAAAAAATGCCTTGATGCCGTACCAGGCGGTGGCCCTCATGGTATCTGATCTAAACTGATTGGAAGTGCTATCATGTACATGTTTTGTCTTGGTATAAAAGATGGGCTACAGCAAATATTCTACTCAATACCACGAGGAACCTTTCACTGTATCCAATTTGAATGCAGCGAGCGGCAAGAATCCTTAGCGCGTCGAACAAAATGTTTTGGTGTTTCTTCTGACATTTTACGTTCATAGCTAACATTCCGCCGAGGTCAGCGCTGCCTTTCGTCCTTTCGGGGTCAATAAAATAAAGTACCATTCAAGTATTAGGGTTGATGTAATCGACCTGCCCCTCCCCTTAAAATGTCAGGGACTGTGCCAAAATATGAAAGAATTTTTTCCAATTCCTACCCATTTAACCTTTATATACTCGCAGGTGTGGCTGTGTGGTTAAGAGCTTGCTTCTCAACTACATGGTTACGGGTTCAGTCCCATTGTGTGGCACCTTGGGCAAGTATCTTCTTTAATCTCGCCCCGACCAAAGACTTGTGAGTGGATTTGGTTGACGGAAATTGAAAGAAGCCCGTCATATATACAATATATATGTATTTATCTTTTACTTGTTTCAGTTATTAGACAGCGGCCATGATGGGGCACCGCCTTGAATTTTTAGTCGAAGGAAACGACCCAGTAATTATTTTCATTAAGACTGCTACTTATTCTATCGGTCTCTGAACCGAACGCTAAGTTACGGAGACATAAACTCATCAACACCGGATTTTTACATATATACCAAACTAGTTTCAACAATATCTTTTGTTTATCAATGATGAAAATTTAAAATTATGAATTAGAAAAAAACATCTTTAAAAGTTTCAATGGTGACACATTTATATGTCCATAACAAATTTAGAATTATGAATTAGACAAACATGTTCAAAGATTTCGATGATGACATGCTTAAATGTTCATAACAGTTAATAATATTAAAACTGTGCATCAATTGTTTGAACGTAGAA
>NC_069004.1:33968600-33972073 GCF_001194135.2 Octopus bimaculoides
ATATAGACATACATATGTACATTACTCTCCCCCACCAACCTCCGTACCGCTTCCCCCTATATTACCTTCCATTCAAACGTATGTCAACATCTCGTTCTCCCAATTTCACTTTCCTATTTCCCAAACCAATAGACTTGACATTACATTCTCTACCATTCTCTACTTTACCATTCTCTCCACTTCTTTTATTATTTTCCCATTTTCTTTTTCTTTTCTTTTATTATTTTTTGTGCGTTATTTGTTTTTCTTATTTCTTATTGCCTAACTATTTACTTTCACTTTCGATTTCCCGCCAGTTTTCTTTATTCGTTTCTCTTAATAAAATCGAATTTAAAAACACAAAAATACCACAAAATAGCTTCAGTTTCGTTTCTTTCTTTCTTTCTTTTTTCTTTTCTTCGTTCTTTATGTCTTTCTGCCTATCAATTTATCTCCTTTCCTATCCATTAATTCAGTTATCTATCTATCTATCTATCTATCTATCTATCTATCTATCTATCTATCTATCTATCTATCCATTTGACTGCCTGTTTGTCTGTCTGTCTGCTTGTCTGTCTGTCTGTCTATCTCCTTCTCCCTCTCTCTCTCTATCTATTTATCTCTCTCTCTCTCTATATATATATCTATCTACTTCTTTCAGTTCGCTAAGTGAATTAAATCGAACTTTAAAACAAAGCAAAAACATAACAAAATAAAATACCAACAAAAATAATGATAAGAACAACAACAGCAACAACAAAAACAACACCAATAACAACAGCAACAATTGCCTGCTCCAACATTTTGTAAAGACGGTTTCAGAACACCATCGATCACATCAATATATGATATAAATATGTCCATAGTAATAATAATAATGACTGTAATAATAATAATAATAATAATAATAATAATAATAATAATAATAATAACAACAACAACAACAACAACAACAACAACAATAGCAAGAGCAATAACGATGATGATAATTATTACAGCAGAAGTAATAACGAAAATCTTTCTTTTATTCGCTGCTGGGCAAAAAAAAAAAATATTAAGTAAATAAACAAAATAAAATAACAAAAATAACAAGACAAGAAGACAAGCATTATATCGCAATATTGTACGACAAGATACAATGCCACTGATATGTAAATACACCGAACATGTTAGAGTACACAAACGTGTATGTGTGTATATGTATGTATGTATGTATGTATGTATGTATGTATGCATATATATATATATATATATATATATATATACATATATGTGTGTGTATGCGTGTATGTATATACGTACATGGTGGGTGTTCTCCTAGATGTATGTATGCGTATGTAGAGGGAAATATGCATTTTAAAGAACAAATTAAACCAACAATATATTTTTTTTCCATTTCTTATATATTTGTTTGCCACAAGAAAACCGCCAAAAAGTAGAAATCGTTAGAAAATCAATGTCGCTGCTGCTCGCTGCTGCGTTGCATTGTTATGGCGGGAAAGGAAGACAAGGGGGAGGAAGAGGAGGAAGAGAACGAGGAGGTGGAGGAAGAGAAAAATTTTCAAATATGGATCATGCATAGAAAAAGAAGATGGTTATCATGACGTTTATGATGATGATGATGATGATAAATTATAGGTACATTGCTTCACATTGCAGAGGTGGAAGTCAATCGAGTGCACTAACACATGCATTCCAGTACTCATCAGATATTTATTGGATCGACCCCGAAAGGATGAAACGCAAAGTCGACCTCGGCGGCATTTGAACTCTCAACAGACCCATCCACCTGGAAGATCAAAAAAAAAAAACCCCCAAAAAAACAAACAAAACGAAAGAGAAATCTAACGAGTGTAAGAGATTACTATAAACCTTCAAACAGGGGGACTGAGTCAGTGATGACGTAACCGTGGTGGGATTTAAGCAAATACTACAAGGCACCTCATCCGTGTTTTGATGAGTTCATCTGTCCAATGATCTCTTGGTACTTTATTTATTGACCTCGGGAGGATAAAATGGCAAAGATTGACCTTAGCGCGATTTGAACTCAGGACATCAGGTGTCGGAAAAAGTATCGCAAGGCAGTTTGTTTTGATTGTAATTGTTTATATTGTTGTTATTTTGTTTGTTATTATAAGGCAGCACGTCAGCAGGCCGGACAAAGTGCTTGACAGCATTTGGCCCGTCTTTACGTTCTGGGTTCAAATTCTACCGAAGTTGACTTTGCTTTCCATCCTTTCGCGATCGATACAATAAATACCAGTTGAATACGAGGGTCGATGCAATCGATTTACCATTCCTCGAAATTGCTGGCCTTGTGCCAAAATTCGAAACCATTATTATTATTGTTATTAAGGGCAGCGAGCTGGCAGAGCCATTAGCATGCTGGACGAAATGCTTAGCTACGTTCTGAGTTCAAATTCCGCCGAGGTCGACTTTGTCTTTCATCCTTTCGGGGTCGATAAATTAAGTACCAGTTACGCACTGGGGTCAATGTAATCGACTTAATCCCTTTGTCTGTCCTTGTTTGTCCCCTCTATGTTTAGCCCCTTGCGGACAATAAAGAAATAAGAAACGTTAGCACGCCGGACGAAATGCTTAGCGGTATTTCGTCTGTCTTTACGTTCTGAGTTCAAATTCTGCCGAGGTCGACTTTGCCGTTCATCCTTTCGGGGTCGATAAATTAAGTACCAGTTGCGTACTGGGGTCGATCTAATCGACTGGCCCCCCCACCTCCCCCCAAAATTTCGCGCCTTGTGCCTCGAGTAGAAAAGATTATTGTTGTTGTTGTTGCTACAAATTATAATTACTCTACACATTAATACTGTTGTTGCAGTTGTTCCCGTTGCTACAGCAAATTCTGTTGTTGTTGTTCTTATTGTTGTTGCTATCGATCTCCTTATTGATGTTGCTATTGTGAGTGTTGTAACGAGTGTTGCTGTTACTTTTCATTACGTTGATGTTAATACAGTCGATGACGACATCATTGTTGTTCGTGTTATAGTTGTCGTTAATTTTGCTGTTATTATAATTGATGTCGCAGTTATTGTTGTTATTGTTGTAAGCGCTGTTGTCGTTCTGGTTCCTCTTTGCTATTACTTTTGTTGTTGTTGTTGTTGCTGTTGTTTATAATTTTTTGTCAGCACGGAAAATACCGAATTCGTCATTTTGAAAATTCCTTGTTATTTTGAGTTACGATGGAAACTAAATTATCAAAATATTTTCGTTGGACATTGATAAGCGAGGAAAGAGACAGTGAGAGGGAGATATAGATAGATAGAGATAGATAAATAGATAGATAGATAAAGAAAGAGAGAGAGAGAAAAGGGGTGGAGAGAAGAAAGGATAATGGACTCTTGTGATTCATTCCACCTGGTTTACAGGTGTGTGGCGGGGTAGAGATATGAAGAAAACCACAGACACAATAAGAAGCAAACATACATACATATATACATACATACACACACACACACACACACACACACACACACACA
>NC_069004.1:33973287-33976555 GCF_001194135.2 Octopus bimaculoides
TACGTTATTATATGCATATATATGCATACACGCACACACTCACGTATATATATATATATATATATATATATATATATATATATATTACATATATGTATACGTTCATATATACATTGCTAGAGTGTGATACACAGATAGAGGCGGGAAGATAGAGATACCAGGAGTTAGTGTGTATGTGTGTATACGTGTATGTGTGTGTGTTTTGTGTAAGTGTATATCTGTTTGTATGTCTGTGAACCTTTGTGTATATACGTTTATGTGTTTGTCTGTGTGTATATGTTTTTGTGTGTCTCTCAGTGTGTGCTTATATATGTGTGTGTATGCGTCTGACATCACTGTGTGTGTGTGTGTGTGTGTGTGTGTGTCTGCTAGAAATAGAAAGATAAGAGGATAATGGTTTCCTGTGATTCATTCCACCTGCTTCTAATTTGATGGCAGTCTCCAATTTAATATTGGCTGGTGGTATGTGTGGTGGCCTGGTGATGTCGTTGGTGGTGGTGGTGGTAGCAGCGTGAATGCGAGGTTAGCGATGGCATGAAGACGGTGTTGGTAGCCAAGCGGTTGCGGTGATGTGGATGAGTGGGTGTATGGAGGTCTGGTGTCGAGAGTGGAACTGATGGACCAGTTGTTGTTGTTGTAGGTGTTGCTGTTGTTGCTACTGTCGGTGGTGGTGGTGGTGGTGGTTGTGTGTGGACTGTTATGTAAAGGTGTGACATTGATGCCTAGTGGTAATACTGAGGGACCGATGTTTCTTATGGTTGTGTCAGTTTTAGGAATGATGCCGGTGGCGGTGGCGCTGCAATCGGTGGTGCTTCTGATTGTGGTGGTGTTGGTAGCGGAAGTAGACGATTCAGTGGTGGGGTCGTGTATGTATTCTTAGGTGGTGGCGGTTTAGGTGGTAGTACAGGTGGTTGTTGTCGAAGAGACGGTGCTGGAGTGTCAATGCCAACATGTGGTGGTTGTGTTGCTGTTGGTAGAGGTGGTGATAGTGGTGGTGGTGGTAGGCGAGGCAGTGCTGATGTGTTGGTGCTAGTATGTAGTGGTGGTGGTGGTGGAAGGCGAGGCAGTGCTGATGTGTGAGTGCTGGTATGTAGTGGGGGTGTTGGTTTGGTGCTGGTACAGGCAGCAGTGCTTCTTGTGGTTGTTGTCGAAGAGACAATGCTGGTATGTTGGTGCTAGTAGAGGAGGTAGTACTGGTACTGGAAGACGAAGCAGCACAGGTGTGTTGGTGCTGGTATGTGGGGGTGATGTTCATGATAAAAGTGGTAGTATTGGTAGTAGTAGTGGTGGTGATGGGAATGTGCCACTGATGTTTTGTAGTGCTGTTAATAGTAGTATTGGTAGTGGTGGTGGTGGTGCTAGTGGTAATGGTGGTGGGTTGTTCTTATGCGGTAATGGTGGAGGTGGTGATGGTGTTGGTGGTATTGATTTTGCTCTTTTTGTTAATGTTATTGCTGTTTAACCCCAGGTCAATCCTCACCTGTAAGACCTAATATGATCAACGACATTCCATCCATGATATACAAAATGATCTACAAATATAAAAACATATACGCACTTACATGATTTGAGGAAGACCTGGCTACTATTTCTAGCAGATCCACCACCACCACCACCACCATCACCACCACCACCACCAACCTCCCCCTCCACCACCATCACAACGTGGGGTCTTAACCATTAAAACTGCAGTTCATATATATCCCGGGGGTATCTTTTCAATGGTGTGAAATTTCAAATCCCTGAATGGTGGTGATAGGGGGGGGGGGAGCGGAGTGTGTTCAGGGGGGAGCGGAGGGGGGCTTAGCCTAATATTCCTGTGGGAAAAATTCAGTTTGAAGTCGAACAATTCTTTATCATTTTTCGCCTTGTTTTCGCTCGATTTATTTTTCCTTCATCTCACTTCTAAGAACGTTAACGTTTAAATTAAATCTAATTACACAACATATGTTATTGTGTAATGCATTCGCTTCTATACAAGACTAAAATTTGTTTTCTTACCGTAATTTTTTTAGGTCGATTGCTCACGAGAGTAGAAACACGCACGCACGCGGACATACAAAAGAGTTACGAATCTATAACACAAGACAATTACGGTCAACGCAGGAGTCGTTGCACGGACGCTGAACGAGCTAGAAATAGGAACTAAATTTCCTCAAATCACCTTCTACCGTTGTGGAAGTGGATATTATGTCGGGCAAGGTAACTTTGTGCGCATTGTGTACACGAAGATATGGAATCGCATTGAGCAAAAGAGCCATAACGTGGACGTTTGATTTGCTAGAAATAGCAGTCCAAGTTTCTCAAATCACGCTCTGCTGTCTTAGAAATGGATGGCATGTTGGACAAATGAACTGTGTAAGCTTTGAATAGAGGAAAAATGCTGTATGGTCATAATCGGATTGATTTTGATCATATAAAGTGTGCATAATCGGAGCTTACCTGGAATAAGATAATAGCAATAATATTTCCAAATTTTGGCACCATATCATCAGTTTTTGAGGGGAGGGGCCAGTCGAACGAACAACCTTACGATCGTGAGCCAAACGCCCAAAACTTTAAGCCACGCGCTTTCACCAAAGGAAGTTAAAATCAGAACAGTTAGCAACCAACTCTGATAGCCCCTATTTGGTCTGTTAGAAATAGCAGCGAAGTCACTCTCAAATCAATCACAAACTACTATCTTAACCCTTTTGTATTGAAACCCGCCACATCAGACCTAATTACTCTTCTTATTTTACGTTCAAAGTGGCCAGGTCAGGCCTCTCACACCTACCCTACAATGTTGTTCTAAAACTAAGCAATCATATTATTGAAATCTCAACGCAACAACATAATCTATGAAAATTGAAAACATTGTGAATAAATAAGCAATGTATTTGACAGAGTAATCTGAATGCTGAACACATTGGACGGTGTACAACAAGGTACACGTAGCCTGGGAAATATTTCTGAGAGGGAATGGTCTGATGAATTTTTTTTCTTTTTGTGTGTCTGCTGGTTGGAGGTTGACTGGAGGTTGAAGACTACCAGCACCACTACTACCGCAATCTCTACTGCCACCAAAACGACTTCTAACAGTGCAAGTACGATTATTACCAAAGGTACAAGCGTCATATTTTCTCCATCACTATAAGTGCCGCCTTATAACTCCGCATTTCGCCGTCATTGCTACCACTCACACAACCAATATCATCATAAGCAATAGCACCAACGTCACCATCACCGTTCTTCATTACTAAGAGCACCGCCGCCGCAGCCACCGCCG
>NC_069004.1:33976921-33978259 GCF_001194135.2 Octopus bimaculoides
TATATATGCGTGTGTGTATGGGTATGTATGTGTATACATATATCTATATACATCTATATCTTTTTAAATATATATGTATGTATACATATGTATAACTATGTATATATATATATATAAATATATATATATATATGTATATATATATATATATTTATGTATGTATAACTATGTATATATATATATATATATTTGTATAAGTATGTGTATATGTATATATATATATACATATATACGCACACACACATATATACATGGGGTAGCTATTTCTATATACACCATTCTCCTATTTATTGCAAATAAGACGAATATCTGGGATCTCTTCTCTGCATACAGCAAACACAAGCACACACTCACACGCGCACACACACTCACACACTCACACTTGCAGGTACACATACATTTATATACACCCAATTTTCAATTGTCGGTGAAAAATCGATTGCAAATTGCAAAATTATTTCATTCTTCTTTACACCAAGTCGCAATTACACACACACACACACACACACACACACACACACACATACACACAGAGAAACTCACACACACACGCATGCACGCACGCATACATTCACACACACATATACACATGTATGCATATATACATATGATCGCATTCATGAACACAAAAAATGCATGCATACATTCCACAGATCTCAATTACAAAGACAAACACAAGCACACACGCACACATACATGTATATACACACACACCCATACAGACACATTTGCATACATATATATATATATATATATGTATATATATATATATATATATAAAATATATTATTTATGTATATATTTTAGTATATGCCCACACATGATGACTCATTCATGTGCACAAAAATGCATTCATGTGGACCACATGTGCCTGATTTCAAACACATGAACACATTCTCATGTATATGTTTTGTGGTGAATTGCTCGAAATACGAAGTAGAAAAACATCCAACAACCGATGAAGGGTCGTCTTTTCATGTTACTTGTCTTGTTTTCCATTTGTTTCTTTCGTTGTTCGGAAAAAGTTCGTATTCCGTGTTTTCGTATTTCATGTTGTTTTTGTATTTCATTTTGTTTTTTGTTCCGTGGTGCCTTGTGGCCATATATGCATGTATATACAAATATATTATGTATGTACATATATATGTATGTATGCATATATATTTATATATTAATTATATGTATATATATACATATGTATGTATATACATATATATACATATATATATATATATGTATATATATACATACATACATATAAATATATGTATGTATATATGTATATTTACATACATATATATATATATATATATATATATATATATATATATATACACA
>NC_069004.1:33978781-33981534 GCF_001194135.2 Octopus bimaculoides
AAAAGCACTAATAAACTCTCAAACACAAACATGTACGCAGTCGCAAACATACACATATACACGTGTACACATACAAACACCAGCATACACACACACACACACATACAAAGGTTCCAATGCGCGTATACAAAAAAAAAAAAACACACCTCACATACGGAAACACAAATACACGTAATATAAACACCCGCATACCTCAAATCACGCATACACAAACATAGGCGCATGCGCACATACTTTCAAGCTGAAACAAATACACATCGGCGCAAATATACACATACAGACAAACGCATATAAACGCACGCACGCACGCACACGTTGCTACATATTTAAATACGTATACACAAAACAATACACACGCGTTCACACGCAATGCAAATACTTGCACGCACATTATCGCGCACATACATACATGCAGACACACTCAAATCATAACGCCACCAGTAAAACGTAAAGAGAGGAGAACCAAAGAGAAAGAAACTAAATAAATAACTATAAAAGTTTAAACAAAGAAAGGAAAAATTCTACAACAATATACATAACCTTAAAGAGTCATAAAAGCAAAATGTATAAGCGAAACAAAAAAGGCAAACTAGAATGTAAAATAAAATGAAAGAAATCTAAGCCAAAGCGCACGAATGAGAAATCGCCATTTTAAATGTCGGATTAGGAGAGAGTTTTTTTTTTTACTTGCGTTTTTATTTGGCTTTCCTTGTTTTTAGTTTTTATAATTATTAAACCTTTTGTTTTCGCGTGCTCTGTGAATTTAAAAGCTTTGCCATCACCATCGAATGAAGACATGTATCCCAGCTATTTCTTTTGCAATGAGAGTAGGATGATGAGATAGGAAATAAACTATTAAACTTTCTCAGAACAAACAACAACAACAACAACAACAGCAACAGCAGCAACAACAAAAGTTTAATTTTTAAAAAAATATAAATTTAACAAATACGAACAAAAAATGGCGGAAGACACCGAATGAAATAAAAACACTAAACATTATTTTCCGCTATTTTGATAAAATACTTGCCATAGAGCTATCGGCCTATTGATTTCATTGTTAGCAAAGCAACTGCAGCAGCAGCAATTGTAGTAGTAGTAGTAGTAGTAGTGATTGTTGTAGTTTAGCTTGTTGGCGATAATGTTATTTAAACCCAAGAGCGTCCTAAAAGAGCAGGTCTCTAATCAAACGTCTTCCAACGGTGACCACTCCGTCTTTTTTGTATATCAAAGAAAGACGCATTCAGTGTTCCACAAAAACATTCCATTCTGCTTTCTTTTTGAATAATGAAACAAAGAAACATATGTCCAGTACAGCAGACCAGTCATGTCTTGGAGTCGAGTAAAACGTCTCCAAAAGCAGAGCGGAAGGAATCAGACTGACCAATGGCAGGAATTTTGACAAAAAGAAAAAAAGAGAGAAAACAAATGTAAATAAATTAAATTCCATTGTAGACATATTCTGATATATTCCATGGTCCGACATCTCTGTCATCTAGTGTCTTTAAGAGGCAGCAGATAATATTCTTTTCTATTCTAGGCATAAGGCCTGACATTTTTGAGGGAGGGGGCCAGTCGATTAGATTGATCCCAGTACGCAACAGGTACTTAATTTATCGACCCCGAAAGGATGAAAGGCAAAGTCGACCTCGGCGGAATTTGAACTCAGAACGTAAGGACAGACGAAATACCGCTACGCATTTCGCCCGGCGTGCTAAACAATGTTGTACAGCCGCTAGGAAATTATACTCAACAATATTTTCGTGTTTACTTATTCGATATCTTTAATTCTATGTACTGCACTTCCATTTGTCATTGGACCAATTTCTCCATAATTCTCAGTCGAAGTGTTGGGTAGTTTTATAAATACTTCTTCATCTGATACTAATATGATATTCGTTAACAAATTTTATCAGTGATAAGTCTTATAACTGTTGGTGGGTGGGTGGTTGGAGTACTTACTAATGTATTTTATTTTAGCAAGGGATTGTTTGTTTGTGGTTAGATCTAGTGTTATTTCTAGAAACTATTATTTGGCTTATGGTCATGTAATTTTCAACTACAATAATTAGGGGTTAACAGAAATGGAATGTCATATCATTTCATACAGAATACGATTGTTATTCCGTCATCACTATATAAGCCCAAGCTAGTGTGTTGTATATTATTTTTAGTAAATGTAGCATGAATAATAACCAGAAAACATATATATGCATATATATGCACACACACAATCTGATAACGAACGAATAGGTGTGTGTGTACGTATGCAATTGAATGAATGGGATTTTAGCGAACAAGATGAATGAGTTACAGCTAAGAATAACTTTTCAGCTTTCAGAAATAACATTTTTAATTTGCAGTCGAATTATAAGTTCTGAAAGAAAAGCATGCAAGCCACTCTCACTCACGCTCACTTACTCGTTTTGTATCTTAATTCTTAAAAAAAAAAATAATAAATTATCAAATATATTATCACGTTTGAAAATACCAAGCCAGCGACTTCTGCAGGGAACCCGCAGATAATAATTTCGCAATGAAGGCCAAAGTCAATAATATATTCCAATAATATATTCATAGTTGGTAATTGATCCGAAGAAATCTTAGAGCTCATAACTGGTAATAGCTTCTTCAGGATGGACTCTGAGGATGTCTCCCAGAATGTTCGGAGTTAAACAATAGAAATTGCAGGAAATTTATAGCAGATAACGTCTGATATGTATGTATATATATATATATATATATATATATAT
>NC_069004.1:33981902-33983781 GCF_001194135.2 Octopus bimaculoides
AAACAATAGAAATTGCAGGAAATTTATAGCAGATAACGTCTGATATGTATGTATATATATATATATATACATACATTTATATATATAAATATATACACACACGCATATATATATATATATACACATATATCAGTACATATATATTCATACATTCATATATGAAGTTCATAACTCACGTATTTCTTCAATAAATCCGCAGCTAATAATATTCCCAAGACATTCCTTGTTAGTAACTCCACAAAGAATATTTGTAGTAAATAACGTCTAGAAGAATATTGGTAATAATGCCTCGAAGAATATTGATAACAACGTCTTGAAGAATATTCGTAGCAGGAATTCCATAGCTAAGAAAATCTCCAAGATACCCACGGCAAATAACTGGTACTTTGTCGGTTATGACGACGAGGGTTCCACGTTCCAGTTGATCCAATCAACGGAACAGTTCTCCAAAGACACGTGTAACTCTTAACGTAGTTCTCAGGGAGATTCAGCGTGACACAGAATGTGACATGGTTGACCCCTTTTAAATTACAGGTACCGCTCTTTTTTTCTTTTTGCCAGTTGTTGTGTGGACTGGATCAACGCGAAATAAAGTGTCTTGCTCAAGGACACAACACACCACCGCCTATCGAACTCTCGTTGTAACCACTAAGCCGCGCACGTTTACTCCACGGCACATAATGTTACCAAGAAACACGTAGCCATGAAACATCTCTGATATAAGAGCAGCAATCTTAGAGGGTGGGGGGGAGGGAGGTAGTCGACTGCATTGATCCCAGTATTATTTTTATCTAATTACATACACACACACACACACGCAAACACACGCACACACACACACACATACACACACAAACACACTCACACACACACATTCATACACACACATATTCTTTCAGTTTCCGTCTACGAAATCCGTTCATAAGGCTTCGGTTGACCCAGGACTACAATAAAAGACACTTACTCAAGGTGCCATGCAGTGGTGCTGAACCCGGAACCATGTCATTGGGAAGCAAATTCTTACCATAAAGCCACAGCTGCGCCTATAATAATTATTGTAACAAAATATAAAGCAATAAGAAAGGCTTCCATTTTGCAGTTTGTTATGTTAGAAATAGCAACTGAATTAACCTCAAATCACAGTTGACAAAATTATATAAAAGAGAAAGTGTGCAAGCAGGAGACAGAAGTGGTTGATATGGTGTGTCTTAAAAAGAGACGGGATGATCACGGTTGGAGAACACCATTGGTTATAATTATCCCTAATTAGAATTGACATTAGTCTAAGCAGCAACAACAACAACTGCAACAATTACCTCCATCACTTTCCCCCAAAGCAATCGCTAATAATATTCTTTAACGAAGTTTGTGGTAATAAAATATTAAAAATAATTCCTTGCTAATATCCGAATCTGTAAATTCTCTATAAAAATCCATAGCTAATAACTATACCATCTTCAAGAAAATATTCCCAGCTAATAACGTCTTCGAGAGCATTCCTAGCTAATCATTTGTTTTCATTTTCTTCTTCTTCTACTAGAACCGTAACAGCTAATAACAGTTCTAACATTACTCAAAGCCAATAACTTCTTCAAGAAATCGAAGCTAATAATTTCTTCAAGAATCACAAAGCATTTCATTTGCCGAGAAATCCATGGCTAATAAAGTCTTCTCGAAAATCCATAGTTAATGAGATCTCAACGAAAATTCTTCCCAATAATGTTCATTGCTAATAACTTGCTCAAACCGACTCCTATCTAATTAATATACACTCTATACCAATGGTTCCCAACCAGGGGCCCGTGGACCCCTGGTGGTCCACAAAAGTAGTACTGGGGTCCGTCAACTAAATTCAACATTTCATATATATATATATATA
>NC_069004.1:33984000-33987130 GCF_001194135.2 Octopus bimaculoides
TATATATACATATGTATGTATGTATATATATAGATATATACAGGTACGTGCGTGTGTGTGTGACAGTTTCTGTCCTGCACTACTGCTTGACAACGGATGTTGGTTCTATTACGGCCCCGTAACTTAGCGGCTCGGCAAAATGCTCTGTTAAAAGAAACGTTGATGAAGCAGAGGTCAAACGGTAACCGAGTTATCGTTGTTTGCCCTGCTTCGAACTTCTAGCACGAACCAATCGGTAAGACTGCGAAGTAATTATTTTCCTCTCTTCGCGTTCAATGTCAGCAAATGTCAACGTCTTTCTGTTGGTGTGGCTTTGTCTTGGTGTGTCGGAGGAAGAGGAGAAAACTGCATCATTGCAAAACTTGCGAGGAACAAGAGGGTAAAACGGTTCCAGACCATTGGTTGGTTCCACAAGTAGATTGATAGACCAAAGTGTGGGCAAACCCTTTGCGCACGTGTGCCGGCGCCACCTCCGCAACATCAGGAGTTACAAAAACTATCTGTTCTGCAAAACAACGAACGGGACGCCATGTCCAGAGGAGACAAGTGAGGTAAAGCATAAAAAAAGGGGCAAGAAAAGCAGCAGGAAGGAGAGGAATGATGACGACGATGACATCAGCAATAGGAGATGGCAACGACTATAACAACAACAACAACATCAAGAAGAAGAAGAAGAAGAAGAATAGCTGCGCCGATAATGACAGGCCCAGGACCGTTATTAAAAGCGACAGCTACAACAACAACAACAACAGCAGCAATGGCAATCCTTGATGAGGTTAATGTAACACGGAAGTTAATATGGCTTCGGATGTGATTGTCTTTGAGTCGATGTTGTTATTGTTGTTGTTGTTGCAGTTTGCTGCCGCTGTTGTTGTTGTTGTTGTTGTTGTTGTAGCTGGTTCATTTGATAATGAGGGGGAGGGGTGTTGTTGATTGGTAGCGGCGCTAATTCAACGGTTGCTGACAACGTCAAAGATGATGATGCTGGGGATGATGATGATGATGATGATGATGATGATGATGATGATGGTATTGATGATGACGACGACGACGGCGATGATGATGATGATGATGATGATGATGAGGAGGAGGAGGAGGAAGAGGAGGAGGACGATGCTAATGCTGAAGAAGATGATAGATGATGATGATGACGAGGATGAGGAGATGAAAGTGAAGGCGCTGAAGGAAATGATAAATGACAATAGTGATGATGATGATGACGATGACAATGACGATGATGATGTTGATGATGATAATGATAATTGACAATGATAATGGTAAACGATAGTAAATGATGCTGTTGATGATGATGAAGATGATGATGACGAAGCCAATGACCACCATTAAATAAACATTAGCAGTAATAGAATGGAAATTAAAAGAATGTCAACACGTGTGAATGTTAGTACGTGTGTGAGTGTGTGTGTGTGTGTGTGTGTGTGTGTGTGTGTGTGTGTGTGTGTGTGTGTGTGTGTGTGTGTGTGTGTGTGTGTGTGTGTGTATGTGTAAGTTACTGATCATATAAACGCAAGCACGACCAAATGCGTAACAGGTTTGCTTCGCAATCAGGAGGTCCCATTTTCGATCTTGCTGCTCGGCAACTACGTCAAGAGGATATTCCGTCATCGGAGGCAAATAGGAAAAATGACAAATATGGAAAATCGCCAAAAGCGTTTTTTTACAATATTTATTTTTGCTTGCAGTAGCTGGTTCTTTTGGTCAAGCAATCGGATCTCCAACTGTTTCTGATGCTATGGAATGGCGAAACTGTTTTTTCGGTTTCTGAAAAAGCAACGTTTCGGACGTACGACAATTGTGCATAATAGTAACGATACACACACACACGCACATACATATACGCACACACATACATATACATACATATACACACATATTTTTGTATGTATATGTATACATATATTTGTGTAAACACATATATACATGTGTGTGCGTGTATATAGGCCCTACTAGCATAACATTTGGCGCATCAGTGGCGTTTCGTTTGTCTTCATGTTTTGAGTTCAAATTCTGCCGGGGTTGACAATGTCTTTCATCCTTTCGGGGTCGATAAAATAAGTACCAGTGGAATTCTGGGATCATGTACTCGACTAGAGCCTCTTCCCTATACCAGGAAGTCTTATAATTCATCGACAGCTTCTCGAAATGGCAGAATCAACTGGATATCAATCAAAATAGAATTCTGAATTTTTGTAACTTTCATCGATTTACGTTTTCAGATCAAATCCAGGCGAATTTAATTCTAGTTATTTATTACATATATATATATATATATATATATATATATATATATATATATATATATATGTGTGTGTGTGTGTGTATATCGGTAGTTTAAGTTTTTCACCCTTCCGATCAAATCCACAACACATCCCAACACACAACATCCATCTATCCAGCGCCCCCGCTTAACACCCCACTCACCGAACCAGAAAACTAAGAATTTCTTAGACTCGCATCCATGGCAGAAATTGCTATCATTACGAAGGATTTTCATATCAATCAAAAATTTAGATTTTATTTCATATCTGGTCGAGGTTTTTACGACAGAAAATTTCATTGCTCTACCTTAATATTGGTGGCAAGTTTTATAGGGGAAAGCCTTAAGACGTTGGCAGTGATCGATACATATAAATTTCAGAGATATGGTACATGATTTTAAATCTATATTATGTGGCATTAACAACAGTGAGAACATTAATTGAAAAATTATACGTCGTACATTGCGTGGTTTTTGAAACATGTCATCTTCTCCCGCCAACGCACACTCGTATACGTGCCTTCACGCGCCTCTTCACCTCTCTCTCCCTCTCCATGTGTATATATATGTATATGTATGTATGTATACATTCGTATGTACATGTGTATATATACATATATATATATACACACACGCGTAATGCATACACAAACATATTTATAAGTATGCGTTTATATGTGCATATAAATACATACGCATGTGCATGAATGCATACATACATATACACGTAAATACACACACACACGAACACACATACATACATACATATATATGCATTTTTATGTGTATATAAATACATACGTAAATATATGCATGAATGCAAGCATGAATACTTACATAAATACATATATA
>NC_069004.1:33987292-33988972 GCF_001194135.2 Octopus bimaculoides
ATATATATATATATATATATACATGTATATGTATGTATATACATGAACGAAATGCATCAGTGCATACGTCTATATGCAGAGATGCATGCATGCAAATGTACATAGCTAAAGGTGCGCACGCATCGAGGCATATGCATTAGTGAAATCTCCTGTTAGGTAATATATGTGCACACATACATACACATACACAGGTGCATAGATGCACACGCATAGATATCAATACGCACTCACACACCCCCGCACACAATCACATATATATACATGTATGTATGCATATATATATATATATATATATGTATGCATATGTGTGTGTGTGTGTGTGTGTGTGTGCGTGCGTGTTTGTATTTATATACACATATACTTACACATACATATATATATGCATATGTATATAGAAACATATGTATATAGTTATCTATATACATATATACATATGTTTATGCATATATATGTCTATATGTATATATATTTATATACATACATATATGTATATATTTATACAGATTTTTTATGTATATTTACACACACACACACACTCACTCACACACAAGCACACATATCTGTCTATCTATCCATCTATCTATCTATATACATACATACAAACTTATATATATACATACATACAAACTTATATATATACATACATACATACATACATACACACACACACACACACACACACACACACACACACACATATATATATATATATACCCATGCGCACGCACAAAAAATATTATTTTCCCAGAAATCTATGTTTTATTACCTTGTTGTTATCTGATTTATCTATACACACACATGCACACACATACATATATACATACATACATACATACTTACATACATACTTACATATATACATACACACATACCTATAAATGTGTGTGCTTGTGTGTGTGTGTGTGTGTGTGTGTGTGTGTGTGTGTGTGTGTGTGTGTGTGTGTGTGTGTGTGTGTGTGTGTGTGTGTGTGTGTGTGTGTGTGTCCATTACACAAATATGGCCGCTCTGATAAAGATCTTTGTGGATATAACAATGTTTTGAAACAAAATATTAAATTAATGGAGAGATTATCATTTACAAAATTTGTATTTAAATATTTTCTTTATGTCTATATGTTATTGTGGCAAGAGATACTTATACATCACCATACATATTAATATCTATACATCCTTGTGGGCTTATATTTGTATATATTATCGTCTATCTATATTTCAATACCCTATTGTGAATGTTTTTTGCTGTTTTACTATGGTTATTCATATACATTCATACGTACATACATACATACATACATGCATACATACATACATACATATATACACACACATACGTACGTACGTACATACATACATACATACATACATACATACATACATACGTACATATAAAAATGTGACATTGTTTTCCTTATCTATATTCCAGCGATAGAGTTTTGTATCTTTGTTAGAAACCGGCTCCTTCCTCAGACGAAGAATTACAGTAATTAAAAAAACAGAAGCAAGCATTAATACGTACACATACATACATATATACGCACACATATACATACACACCCATAAATATAAACATATATTATCATTTATAGCTGCCTGTCTATCTTTCTATCTATCTATCTATCTATCTATCTATCTATCTATCTATCTATCTATCTATCTATCTATCTATCTATCTATCTATCT
>NC_069004.1:33989331-33990553 GCF_001194135.2 Octopus bimaculoides
GAGAGAGAGAGAGAGAGAGAGAGAGAGAGAGAGAGAGAGAGAGAGAGAGAGAGAGAGTCTAAAGAAAACAATGATCACGTTCTCTCAGCCACCAGGTCGACCTTATGTGGAACCTAACATCTTTGTCCAGGGTACAAGATCAGATGTGGTTTACTCGTTCATCTACCTTGGCAGCACTCTCTCTCTCTCTAGGGATGGATCCATTGATTCTGAAATAAACCTGAGAATTGAAAAACCTAGCAAAGCATTTGGAAAGCTTGAAAATCGTGTGTGCTCTGACAGAAGTATCACCTTCAAAAGCAAGCTGAGTATCTATGAATCATGCATTTTAACGGTCCTCCTGTTCCTTTCTGAGACCCGGACTACATATCGGCGCAACATCATAATCATACCTACATATATACATGCATACATACATACATGTATACATACATACACACACACACGCAGAAACGTTAGAACGCAGAAACGTTAGCACGCAGAAACGTTAGCACGCCGGGCGAAATGCTTAGCGGTATTTCGTCTGCCGTTATGTTTTTTTTTTTTTGGGGGGGGGGGGTTATCTTCCAGGTGGATTGGTCTGTTGAGAGTTCAAATTCCGCCGAGGTCGACTTAGCCTTTCATCCTTTCGGGTTCGATAAATTAAGTACAAGTTACTTACTGGGGTCTATGTAATCGATTTAATCCCTTGTTTGCCCCCTCTATGTTTAGCCCCATGTGGGCAATAAAGAAATAATAACACACACACACGCATATATATTAGGCTATATTAGAAGACACTTGCCCAAAACCATGAGATTGGGAATCAAGCTTCTTAACACGCAGCCTTATATATTATATTAAGTTTACAGCAGTCGATACTGAGTGTCTCGCTTGAGTGTGGACGACTGTGGAGAAGAGAGGATGAAGTGCATAGTTTATAAGGCAAAGAAGATGTCAAATGAGCCTCGATGGGGAGGCGTTGAACATGATTGAAAATTCTAAATCAAAATCTAGGAAGGAATATAAAACGAGGAAAGCACCACGAATCCCTAATGCTACACGGACCTTTTCTTCTCCTTTAAGGTCGTGAAGAAACAAGAGTTAAACTTGGAGGGGACTGTCTAATTTTTTTATATAATGAGTGACGTATTTTTATGTCAGCTGATGTTTCCTGAGCGTAAAATATTTAATTGTATATAGTTTATGAAACTATAATTACGGTATGTATGTATGTATATAT
>NC_069004.1:33990884-33994285 GCF_001194135.2 Octopus bimaculoides
ATATATATATATATATATATATATATATATATACACATATATATTGATTAACTTAATCAATATGAAACCAATACTGATGTCATACAACCAATATTATTGACTTTTTTGTGAAAAAAACTATTCATAAAATATCTGTGTTTGTATGTGTATATGTCTTAGCTCATGTATGTATGCATGTATGTATGTATGTACACAGACACACATATATGTATATGTATGTGTGTATGTGTAATAATATATATAAATGTATATGTATACATTTGAACACTGGGGTCGATGTAATCGCCTCATACCCCTCTTCTAAATTTTCCGGCCTTGTGCCAAAATTTGAAGCCAGTTCATAATTTATCAACTTAAATGGTTTTATATGTAAATCTTTCTCTATATTGTTAAGGTTCCATAGTTTAGTGGAAAGTATTGTCGATTAAATCCACCCTAAAACTGGGCGGGTGCTTATCACCGAAGCTGACAGTATAGACAATCAACGTTATTCTGATCCGCTAACCTAAAACATAATGTCTAGATATTATTAAGAGGACCAGATGCGGTTTTCCCAGATCCACACTGGGAAATTCAGGTAATCCAGTCAATAACTCCGAGCAGGTTTTCGGAGCTTCTACATCTTTTTTTTATCGGTTACCATTACACATTCCCTGTATGTAAGATGCTATTTCAGTCACAGCAAGGTCCGACGAGTAAGATGTTGTCTCCAAGAAGTCGTCTAAGACGCCTGGAGAATTACGATCATATATTTAGATTTATTAGCATCGACACTTCTGTACAGAGCCACAATTAGAACCAGTGAGAGGCTGAGATGGAGTTGACAACTTCCACAGAATCTCCTCCAAGATCATGTGGAAATAGTTGATGTTTATCTCAAACATGTAGGATTTACAGCACCGTATAGGATACTCGAAGGAACAAGTCGGATACTCTGAGCACCTACATGCTGGATGCTCGCAGCATCATATAAATTTTTCGCAGCTCCATGTATTAATGCTCTTGATAAATCATATTTTCCCAGCTATTTTCTTAGACCGCTCTTCCTTTTGGTTTGAGGCCATCACCGTTTAATATTCACCCTTCCTTTCATTACATGTTCTATGGGACTCCGCCCATCCTTCAAAATTTTCAGCCTACGCTGAAGTAGGGTTGTCACCTCGTCTAGGTCTCCAGCTATGCGCCTGAGACCATCTTCTGGCTGTAGTAGTCGGGATTTTGTTGTTGTTGTTACTGCTGCTATTGTTGCTACAAGTCATCTTAATGTTGTATTTGTTGTTGTTATTGTCAGAGTTACTACCACTGCTCCAGGTTTTATCGTTTGCATGGCGATAACGACGGCGTTATACAGTTAATAATATTTTCCTCCGTGTCTGAAATACGGTTGGCGGGAGCTCTACTTTGTAATAACGAAGCAAAAGGGTGCCATCATAAGTCTTTCTTTCCGCTTTCCCCTCCAGTTTCTCTTACTAACCACTCTACGTCGTCACGTGACATCACTTGCAAATTTCATTTTATTTCTGAAAAATTTTAAACAAATTCTAATTGAAATGGTTTCGCGCCCGGAGATAAAGTGGCGACTTCTCTCTGTCCCCGGTCTCATTCATAATAAAAGGCGGAATAAAACGTACAACAACAAATTCTAAATGAGCAGATTTGGCAGCAAATTCTTTATTTTTTCAAACTTACGGAGCAACTAAGAGACATTAAAATGGAATAAAACGTGATGCGCAGCTAAATAATAATAATGATAATAATAATAATGATAATAATAATAATTCTTTCCACTAGAGGCACAAGGCCTGAAATTTTCGGGGAGGGGACTAGTCGATAAAATCGACTCCAGTATTTCACTGGTACTTAATTCATCGATCCCGAAAGGATAAAATGTTTAGTCGACCTCGGCGGAATTCGAACTCAAAACGTAGCGACGGACGAAATATCGTTTAGCACTTCGTCCAGCGTGCTAACGACTCTGCCAGTATTAATACTTATAATGGTATAAATAATAAATCGTGATACCAATGAGAATATTAACAACCACAACAATAACAATAATAATAATAATAATAATAGTACTAACAAACAAAACAATAATGACAACAATAATTATATTGATGATGATGATGATGATGATGATGGTGATGATGATTTATCGCTTTTTTTTTAGCATGAATAGGTTTCTTTTAATATTGTTGTAAGAGAAACAGATAAAAATCATTTTTTGGATGAAAATGTGGTATTAAAACATATCTTATTCATCTTTTAATGTTATCATTTCGTCTTGAATTGTACAAAATAAAAATATTTACAAGGATCAAAAAAAAAAAAAAAAGAATAGTCAAACAAAAAGTACAAAAACAAAAAACACACACACACATCATTATTAGCAAAAAAAAGAAAAACGTAAATAAGCGACCAGAAATATAAGAATTATTACTATTGTTATTACTGAAGTTATTATTATTATTATTATTATTATTATTATTATTATTATTATTATTATTATCATTATTATTATTATTATATCCCCCCATCCTTCGCCTTGGTAGCAAATAAATGAAATTATTATTATTATTATTATTTGGTGTTATTATCATTACTATCCTTGTTGTCGTCGTCGTTGTTGTTATTAGTTATTATTATTATTATTATTGTTGTTGTTGTTGATATCGATTCTGTTGCTGCTATGTGTTCACACAGACACTGGTTGATATTTCATTGGTGAATGATTATCAAGGGACAGAAAATAGAAAACTATATGGCGACAATATATACTATACATGCACAAACATATATATATATATATATATATATATATATATATATATATATATATATATATATATATATATATATATATATATATATATATATATACATACATACATGCATACATACGTAATACCTAAATACATTTATACAAACATTGCCATACATTCATACATACACACATTATGTGTGTGTGTGTGTGTGTGTGTGTGGTGTGTCTGTGTGTTCCTGTGTTTATGTGCGTATGTTCAAGGAGAGAAGATGTATAATTAAACATAGAGAATCTTACGCAAAATAGATAATTATAATTATTCTTAATGCAAGAAAGATCCTTAGATAACTAGACCAATAATTAATTACACACACACACACACACTCACACACACATACACATATGAAAGTATATATATATATATTTGTGTATGTATATTAATGTTTCGTTTTTATATGAAGTTATACATAAAGCAATTTAACATTGCGTACACAGATGGATACTTTTCTGTTCAGCGCATGTTTTTAAACTTTCGCAAAAAGAAAGATAGGTGACAGGGACTTCGAATTTTTGGCTTGCTGGACTTTATTGCGCTCTCTCTCTCTCTCTCTCTCTCTCTTTAAATTTATATATATAA
>NC_069004.1:33998975-33999936 GCF_001194135.2 Octopus bimaculoides
TATATATATATATATATATATATATATATATATATGAGCTTCTTTTGGTTTCCATCTACCGAATTCACTCAGAAGGGTTTGGCCTGGCCCAGACTATAGTAGAAGAGACCTGCCCAAAGTGCCACACAGTAAGACTGAACCCGGAACCATGTGATTAAGAAGCAAGCTTCTTACTACACAGCAACGCCTACGTCTGTTGCTAGAGTGTGTAAGCCAGCATGGGCGACTAATGATTGTATAGGTATGGTGAGGATTATGGCCATGCTTAGCGTGTTGGTCATATAATAGCGATTGTGTTTGTAGTGATCTATTATTGCATTTCCCGTGTTGTTGGTGCTGGAAACGATTGTACAGTGGTGGCGGTGGTGACAGTGGTGATGGTGGTGTAAGCGAAGGCGGTTTGAACTGGTGGTAGCGTTTGTAAAATAAAATACATTTCCTCGCAATGAGCGTAAATGTTTGAAGGTGTTGATGGTGTGGTGGAAGTTTTTATTGTAATTGTATTCGTGATTGTAGTGTTAATGTTGGTTACGATGTTACTAGTGGTTGTTGATGGTATGGGTAGTGGTAGAGACAGTAATTGTGTGATGAGGTGGTAGTGGCATCGGAGATGCTAATCCCGCTATCTCTCTTTCTTTTGATGATAGAAGTAAAGATGGTGGGTCCCGTTGTTGTTGTTGTTGCTGGTGGCTGGAGTGGCGGCGGAGATAGTGATAATGGTTGCTGTAATATTCATTTTGGTAGAGTCACTATCTATAAGGAAGCATTATCACAATAACGGAGTTTGCGGGTGGGGGACTTAGCTCTGATAATTGTAATGATTGCAGCGACAATGATTCGTGGTGGTGGTCTTGGTGGTGGCAGTGGTAGTAGGGGTGTGTGTGGCAGTGGTGGTAGTGGCTTTGGTGGGGCTGGTGGTGGGGTAGATGGTGGTGGTGGTACTGGTGGTGGTGGCGGTGGT
>NC_069004.1:34000755-34002803 GCF_001194135.2 Octopus bimaculoides
ACACACACACACACACACACACACACACACACACACACACACACACACACACACATATATATATATATATATATATATATATATATACACACACATACATATATATATATCCATAGGAATATACGTACTCATCCATAAAACTATCTATCAATCTACATACACACATATATATACATATATATATACATATATATAATTCATATATATACACACACGCAAACATATATATATATACAGGAATATACATGCTCATCCATAAAACACACCCATACACAAACATATTGTGCATGGAGATATATATTTACATACATCTACATATGTAAATATATATACATACATACATGCATACATGCATACATGCATGCATACATACACATATATACATACATACTCACACACACACATACACACATCGTAGATTGTTTTGGAATCAAATATCTTAGCGAAACTTAAACGATATAGAATTTGTCCCACCGAAGCTAAAATTTCATTTGCTAGACAATTTATATCCATAATCATGAATAACGCTACAGCATACAACCGACACCTCTACACAATCAGCGCCAGTAATAAGACTATCGCCACGTTATGCACTCCACCATTCTTATACTGACCACCACCACCGACTGTACTCTTATTACAATCGTTGGTATTCTGCGCCATGCACAAAGATCAACATTAATGTGTGTAAAACGGGTCCCGGTGGGTAGCCGGCTGTTGTGTTGCCACTGGCTCCCATTACGTCCCAAGAATCACTACGACCAACACAGCCTTACCACTTTTCATACTACTACCAATACTGTCATCAAAATATTCAATGTGTAATGCTTTGGACTGGCTGTGTATAGGCGCAGGCGTGGCTGTGTGGTTATGGAGTTTGCTTCCCAACTACATTGTTTCGGGTTCAGTCCCACCGCGTGGCACCTTGGGAAAGTGTCTTCTACTATAGCCTTGCGCCGACCAAAGCCTTGTGAGTGGATTTGGTAGACGGGAACTGAAAGAAGCCCGATATACGGGGTCAATTGTCCAAAAAAGCAAAAGAAAATCACTGCATCAGATCTAAAAGGCTCTTAAACAAACTGAAAACTTCAGCAGAAGATTTGATTTGGTTTTTCTCAAACAAGAAAAACTTCGACCAAGATCAAAAAGTTAACAGAAGAAATGACAGGTGGTTATGTGCAGACTCTTCTGAAGTTCCAAGTGTTATACATACAAAATTTCCTGCAACTGTAATGGTTTGAGGGGGTGTTAGCAATGAAGGACTTAAGATGTTTTTATTTCCTTTACTTAATGTAATCATTTGGTTATTGTAATCAAAACGCTTATGCCCTAAAGTTTTCCCAAGAAGCATTTCCTCGATTTTCGATACACGCACGCACACGCGCGCGCGTACACTCTCTCACCCCCCCTCACAAACACACACACGCACGCACAAATATGTGTATGTCGTTCATAACTTCATTATTCAGGTGATGCAATGACAACCACTCTAAATATTTCTACAAGATAAAGTTTCCACTGGATAATATAATCATTATCAGTTTCCAGTGTCTCAATACAAAGCTGGTGGTCACGACTGGAGAGCTTTTTAACTATAGATCACATGTATTAACCTGGCATAGATCTGAACAACATGGTAAGATGAATCTTTTTTTATTTCCGACGGCGGGTCGTGTCTGATTCCGTTTACATTCTGACCTCAGCAACCTTAGACTGACGAACATCTAAAGCAAAAACGTTACCCCATTCTGCATCGCATAGCATGCTTTCATACATCAATTACGGGTGTACGTTTAATGTGGTGCATTATGATAATGTGGATGGTACTGGAGCCTACCATGACGTTCATGATGATGGTGACAATGATGATGGTGATGATGATGATGATGATGATGGTAATGGTGATTATGATGGCGACGACTATGATGATGATAATGATGGTAATGATATACTACAATTACTATGCGTATGTCTATATATATATATATTATATGTGTATGTACGCATATATATATATATATGCATATGTATGCATACATACATATATA
>NC_069004.1:34003169-34004595 GCF_001194135.2 Octopus bimaculoides
TATATATATATATATATATATATATATATATATATATATATATATATATTCATGCATATATTTATATATACATGCGCATATACGTATATGTATGTATGTATATATATATATATATAATTGTACATATATCTATATATGTATGGATATATATGTATATGTATAAATACACACACAGTCACACACACACATATATGCGTGTTTGTACGTTTGTGTGTGTGTGTGTCCGTGTCCGTGTGTGTGTTCGTGCCTGTGTATATAAGAGTGTATAATGATGTATAGCTTTAATAAACCAACAATGCACCAGACCCTTTGATCCGAACCGCCTTTGGCTGAAGCCAAAATATATACTTTAAAATCAATCGCGCTTGTCCGTCTCCTCCAGCTCTTCATGCCACAAATACCGACACTCTTTTAAATCGCAGATCAAACCAATTCAACATTTATTACGATAAATAATTATTTCGTTCTTAGACAACATTTTGTGTAATTACAGTCGCAACAATTGCAACAAATGGCATCAGATGCATTAGCATCAGCACCATCGAAGACCGTGTGCGGTTGTTCAATCTGCTAGAAATAGCAGCCGTTTTATCTTCAAAATCACACTCAGTTATCTTTGAAAAGCAGAGGTCATTAATACATTTAGGTTCACCTCATTGATTGGTAAAATTACGCAAATACAACAACTTTAACACGAAATAACTTCTAAAATACAAAATTTTGTCAAAAACATTAAGAGTAAACCGTTTTCTACGTGATACATTCAACCAGTGTCCGAAGTTTCGAACTGTTTAGTTAAAAGAAATTGATTAAAAAATCTGTGATTGAGATTGAAAAGATCCCAAGTAGTTCTTACTTTAGCTTGTACACTGTCTTAGTATAGGGGCAGCAATGAGAGAATTATCCCTTTCTAGTGGACGGATATGGCCTCTTGTCAACCATATCCACCATGAACTGGTTTCATCACCTTCTATCTCCTAGTATTTCTAATATGTAACGCTACTGACCAACGCGCCAACAAACGAACGAAGGAACAAACGAACGAACGAACCAACCTATCAATCAATCAATCAAGCAAGCAACCAGCCAACCAGCCAACCAGCCAACCAACCAACCAACCAACCAACAACCAACCAATCAACCAACCAACCAACCGACCAGCCAGCCAGCTAACCAACCACCAAGCCGACCACTGAGCTCAAAGACCAGCCAGTCTCCCTGCATATTACCTTTTCAATCTTGAAACGTTTATATTTTAATTATATTTTCCATTCCACATATTCATCTGTGTATTTATTTAAATCTTCTCTTTATTGATTTAGAATCGCTCATTTATTTACATATTTAATTCCTAAAGATTTACCTCCCACATTTTTCCTCCAAAATCATTAATCTCGCACAAAAAAAAAAAGAAAAAGACAACACA
>NC_069004.1:34006748-34007050 GCF_001194135.2 Octopus bimaculoides
ATATATATATATATATATATATATATATATATATATATATACTTACATGTATATATAGATATTTATAGATTGCTAGTTAAAAATAAATAAAGCGTAGGTAATATGTGCATGTGTATGCGTGCATGTGTAAAGGTACGTACCTGTAAGTCTGCGCATACGTTTGTGTGAGCGGCTTTGAAATGTATGAGTAAGTATATATCTATATATGTATATATTTATTGCCAAGTATATACATGCATATATATATATATATGTATATATGTATATATATATGTATATACATATATATATATATATATATA
>NC_069004.1:34008377-34009116 GCF_001194135.2 Octopus bimaculoides
TATATATATATATATATATATATATATATATATATATATATATATATATGCGTGTGTGTGTTTGTGTGTGTGCGATTGTGTGTTTGTATTAATTAAAAATAAGTAAATAAACAACACTGTATGTCTGTACTGAGATAGAGTTGAACTTCTAAGAAAATGTTCAAATAAAGATATTTATATATTCACAGGAATTTTTACACGCACGCTTTCACAGGCGTTTCTCGACGTACAGAGACATATACACTCCTGACGGTATATACATATGTATTGAGACACATACAAATACATACTTCATCTTATTTCCGCTTGTATAGATGTTGAAATATAAGAAAGTAGATAGATTTAAACAGGCAATAACATTATTTTATCTTTGTGGGTATATATTAAACTTTCATGTATATACATATATAATTATACAGGTTGGCCCAAAAGTAGGCACTTTAAATTTCTTTTAAAACATTTTATTTCGTTTAAATTTCTATCTTACAATTAACTAAATTAGCATAGAATAATGGTTTCATATTTTTTGATAATTAAGATCTGAACTGTTAATATATGAATGCAAAAGAGATAGTTAAATGACTGTAAACGTACTTTGGAGCCACTCTGTATTTAAATAAATATATATATATATAAAGAATATATATATATATATACACGCTAATACACGACCCATGTTAATCTGCCCATTCATGTTGCACCCACATCTGGGGCAAAACTAGTTTGTATACAACACTTG
>NC_069004.1:34009193-34011108 GCF_001194135.2 Octopus bimaculoides
ATATATACAGGGGCTGGACAAAATAATGGAAATACTTATCATCATAGCATCATAATTTTGAAATATCTATAAAACTGTGAAAAGCTTGTTTATTTTTATGTTCTTTGATTTATTATTAGTGTTGCTTAAATGTTTTGCTAAAATTGCTGTTTCTTTTCAGATATCATCAAAAAAAGGTAATTCAGATTCATTAAAATGACAGATCTATCGGACTTTCAAAGAGGTCAAATTGTTGGTGCTTGTATGGCAGGCGCTAGCGTAATGAAAACAGCCGAAATATTTGATGTATCAAGAAGTACTGTCTCGAAAGTAATGACAGCCTTTGAGAAAGGGGGAAAAACCTCGTCGAAACAAAACTCCGGAAGAAAACCAAAATTTTCAGATAGGGACCGTTGGACTCTTATGCGAATTGTTAGAAAGGGTCAAAAAAGTACAGCTCCCAAAATTACTACAGAGCTTAATGACTACCTTGAGAACTCAGTTTCCACAAAAACTGTTCGCCGGGAGCTGCACAAAGGTGGATTTCACGGGAGGACTGCAATCAGAAAACTACTACTTTCAAAAACAAACGTTGCAAAGCGTTTAGAGTGGAATAAAATCTTACAGAAGTGGTCCCTAGAGCAGTGGAAGAATGTTATTTTCTCAAACAAGTTCTCCTTTATCTTATTTCCGACCACCGGCCGAGTATACCCATGGAGACAGCCAAAAGAAGCATTTGACCCAAACTGCCTTCTTCCAACTGTTATACATGGAAGAAGATTTGTGATGATCTGGGGCGGAGGAGGGTCTATATCTTGGAAATCCGCCGGCCCGATGGTTTCCCTCCATGGCAGAATTAATAGTGAAGACTATTTAAGCATTTTATCTGATCAAATTCATCCTATGGTTGAGGAACTGTTTTCGGAGGGAAGTGCAATCTTTCAGGATGACAATGCACCAATTCACACAGCTAAAGTTGTTACTGAATGGCACAAGGAACATTCTAGTGAAATTGAACATTTTATCTGGCCACCACAGTCCCCAGATCTCAATATTATTGAACATTTATGGTGCATTTTAGAAAAAAAATAAGGAGTCAGCATCCTCCACCATCATCACTACAAGAACTGGAAATCTACTCACGAGGCTTTGGTTAGCCTGGAACTATATTTGAAAATAGTTGTCCAAAGTGCCACGCAGTGGGACTGAATCTGGAGTCATATGGTTGGGAAGCAAACTTCTTACCACACAGCCACGCCTGCGCCTAAATATCTATCTATCTATCTATCTATCTATCTATCTATCTATCTATCTATCTATCTATCTATCTATCTATCTAGATTGATAGATAGATAAATAGATATGCATATGGTATACATACGACGCATGTTTAATTCTATTGAATTTGCATGTTTTGTCAAGTGACAAGAGTTAAGTAGGCTATGGAATTTTCTGGAATATTTCTGTTTGTGGAATCTTTTCTTCTTTGGAATTCGCTGTTTTCTTTGTAGAAAGTTCTTGAAATTGAAACTAGGAATGGTAAGGCTGAATAATAATTTCTATTAAGTTTAGGGATTAAATAAATATTACGCATATTATGTATACATGTATGTATACATGTATGTATGTGTGTGTACGTATGAATGCATGCATGCATGTACGTATGTATGTATGCATGTATGTATATATATATGTAAGCATCTATGTTATGTGTGTATGTGTGTGTACGTATGAATGCATGGATGTGTATGTGTATATATGTATATGTGTATGTATGTAGGTATGTATGCTTGCATGTATGTATATGTATGTATGCATGTATGCGTATATGTACGTATGTTTGTATGTAAGCATATATTTATGTATGTATTTATGCATGTGTGCATGTACGTATGTGCGTATGTATATATATATATATATATATATATATATATAT
>NC_069004.1:34011734-34012329 GCF_001194135.2 Octopus bimaculoides
TATATATATATATATATATATATATGGATTTCTCCCTGCACTCCCACATATACATGTGCGTTTGTGCGAACTTGTATGAGTGTGTTGTGCTTATATATAACTTTTCATCAATCTATTTTTACGATGATCGATCTCTTGCCGAGTCTATTAACTAATTTCTTCTCATAGGAATCGATTTATGATTCAATCAATATACACTCGTTTTCTACATCTTCCATGCTCTTACACATTTTATGTTGGTATCAACGTTTTATTGTTTAACCTTAATATATATACCTACGCAAAAGTACATGCATATACACATACAAATATATATATATATATATATTCATATATATACGTACATACAAGCAAATATGTAGATCTATATGCATATATACATATATATAGTTATAAATATGTATGTTCATGCATATAAACAGACATATATATGCATAAATATAGCTATTTAACTACATATAAATATACATATGTAGATATGAGTGTATATATATCTACATCTATCTATCTATTTATTTCTCTCTCTCTTTATATATATATATATATATATATATATATATGTGTATGTGTTTCTGTATGTATGCATGTATATTTA
>NC_069004.1:34013134-34014987 GCF_001194135.2 Octopus bimaculoides
ATATATATATATATATATATATATACATAAACTTGCATACACATACACACACATACTCACACATATAAATGTAGGTATATACATTCACATACACAAAACATACCATCACACATTTTCGGCCATTACTTAGTCCAATTTTTATTTATAGCTTCCTCCACACAAATAAACCGATCCACATTACATTCATAGAGAATCTATTATGTACACGTGACCGTGTCACGTGACGTATTCTCTTTCATAACCCGATCGTACAAATTCTTCGGCTTCCTCTCATCAATGTTTGATGGTCGACTTTAATGGCTGCCAATTTGACGAAAGACAGAAATTACGGCGATTGAGAAACCCCTTTGTGTTAAAACCGTCTTTCAATTAGAATGAGTGCTTTGTTATAAGGATGAGTGTGTGCGTGTGCGTATGTATTTGTGTGTGTGTGTGTGTGTGTGTGTGTTTATATATATATCTATATATGTGTGTATGTGCATTCATACAAACGTAGCTTATATTTATAAACATATATATATATACACACGTGTATACATCCACTCATACACACAGAGATGGATTAATTTATATCAATATACATGCGCACACATACATATACTGATATTCATATATATCCCCTGATATGTGTATATACACGCGCGCGCACATAGATACATATATCTAGATATATATACACATATATATATACGTTGATATATTTCTGTCTATGGATATAAATAGACAGATACATGGCTACAAACATACATACATATACATTTATCTGTACATGCATACACATTTACACACACTCACGCACACATATACATTACATAAATACATACATATATATATATATATATGTATATATATATGTATATGTATATATAAATATGTATATACAAACGTAGACAAATTCACACACATACACGTATGTATACATTCATTGATGCTTACATATATTTACACACACACACACACACACACACACACACACACACACTGGCTTATATACTTATTTAGCATTGCTGAAAACAAATAAGTGATTCGTGCCTTAAAAGATTCAAAAATAGGAATGGAAGAACTCTTTAAGACGCTTAGAATAAGCGAGATTACCATTTGTGGAATAAATAGACACGGAATCCCCTTATTCCCATATTCATACTCTCTTATTTATTCTTATATTCCTGTATTCCTGTATTCCTGTAATTCTTGTCAATATAATCCTAGTTGGGGAAAAGACATGACAACAATCAGCGTTGCTTTTGTTGTTGTTGTGTATGTGCTGGTTGTTAAAAAATAAATGCTCAACAGTACCCCTCCTTGTTGACTTCGATCATATATATATATATATATATATATATATATATATACACACAAACACATACACTCACTCACACCTATATATGCCCACAGTTATACACCTGTACACAGGTATATACATAGGATCACCCAAGCAAGTGTATTAGTTTGACGCTCGGGAATAAATGAAAAGGTGCTTTAGGTTTCGAGCCTACGCTCTTCAACAGAAAGGAATAAGAGAGAATAAACGGAGAGGGAATGAAAAAAAAAAAACTTGTAGAGTTGAGCGGTTTGAATATATGCGAGTTGTACGAACATCTAGTATATATGTCTTCCTGTGTGTATTCATGAATGCATATATGCATGTTCATGTGTACTCGTGCAAACGTACGAATATATGTCTGTACATGTGTCTACATGCATTTGTGTCTGTATATGTATGTGTATATATTCATATGTATGCCGTTTCATATATGTGTCTATGTGCGGATGTACGTATGTATGGTATATATCTATGTATGTACGAAAGTACATGTATATATATATATATATATATATATATATATATATAT
>NC_069004.1:34015530-34017920 GCF_001194135.2 Octopus bimaculoides
ATATATATATATATATATAAATGTATGTATGCATGTATGTATGTATGTATGAATGAATGTATGTATATATGTATATATCTATGCATATATATATGTATGTGTACAAATGAAAAAAGCGAAAGACTGTTCTGAGAACAAAAGTCAGACGATGTTGCAACGAGATGCAGTCAGCCAGGAGGAGGCAGGGAATATCTATAGCAATGCCTTTGGAGTCCAGCATGTGTGTGCCTGTATGTGTGCGAACTCAATGCGAATATATGTGTGTTTGTGTATGAGTGTAAGGATTTGTATATGTAAACGTACGTACATACTCAGGCACATACACACACACATACACTAATATATACACGTATATACACAACCACGTACATGCATTTATTCTTGTGTTTACTTTTATACATAGACGAAAATACAAGCAGACATAAATGAATATTTATATCTGTGATTATGCGTTTATACATGCATGTGTAGTGTACATATATATATTTATATACACATGTATATATACATACATACATATATATATGCATATATATATATGTACATATGTATATATATATATATATATGCATATAATATATCTATATGACATATATATATAATATATATGTATATATATGTATGCATTTACATATATATTCCATTGTACATGTTCCTATATATATATATATGTACATATGCATATGTGTGTCTATATATGTATGTATATATATATATATATATATATATATATATATATATATATTATATATATATATATATATATATATACATATGTATATATATGCATTAGTATGTACATGTGTATGCACATGTGTGTGTAAGAAATTATTTACTAAGCAAACTTCTCAGTCGCCACTCTCTCTCTCTCTCTCTCACACACACACACACACACACACACACGTACGCACATATGTTTACGTATACCTATGAAGTTTTTGGTGCATATATTAATGCCTTGAAGTGTACGTTTGTGCATGTCAGTGCTTGTGTGTGTGCGTGTGCGTGTGTGTGTTTTTGTTTGTGTACATATATGAATATGTGGTTGTGGTTATGTCTGCCTATGTATATATGTACGTATGCGTGAATACACGTATATGTCTCTGTATGTGCGTCTGTGTGCTTATGTTTGTTTGTGTGTATGGTTACATGTGTGTATGTTCATCCGCTTGCATGTGTGTATCATTGTGTGTATATTCAGATAATATACGGATGAAGAGGCACAGTTAATGTGTGTTTGACATTAGCGATAAAAATGCAAAAACATGCACATATTTACCCATCCGTGCAATATTAGCTCTTCTTCTCCCACACCCCTATACAAACGCCACCCCTTCAAAACCTTCCCATCAAACCATGCAACGAACCATCGGACCATTTAAGCAATAAACCAAGCCATCCACCGACCGTTCATTCGTTCATTCATCTCGCTATCTTTTAACAACATGGCGACCAACATTACTTGTTCAAGCCTCGTTTTCATTTCACATTTCTCATCGCCCATAACGTTATCTGTTTAATTCTTATTGCTTTGCTCTGCTGTTGCTTACTCGTTTGTTTTTATTTCTCCTTCTCCTTCTTCTTCTCCCTGTTATTTTTAATGTTACTGCTGCTGTTATTGATGATGTAAATATTCGTTGTTGTAGAATTTGTTATTGTAGTTTTTGCTGATGTCGGGGGGATATTATTCTGTCCTTGTTCATACACATTACCGCTAATGTTTCTCGTACCCCATTTTCTTTTCAAGCCGTTGTCTTTGTGGCTGTTGTTGTTGTTGTTGTTGTTGTTGTTGTTGTTGTTGTTGTTATTGTTGTTATTTAATGTATTCTTACTGTTGCTATTTGATGTTGTTACTACTAACGTTGTTTATACAATACGTATTTATGTTATTCTTGCATAATTTCCCCGTTTGCTGTTGTTTCTTTCTGGGTTTTTATTTAGCACCAGGACAGGCAAGATCCAGCAAACTTACAATCGAAGACGTTCCAGCCGTGCCCAGCCTGCTGTTTTGTACATAACAGTCCTTCCATTTAAAGTGTAATCTAAGAGAGTCTTGGTTGCAGTTGTTATTCTTTCAAAATATTGTCTTGCATTTATTATTATTATTATTATTATTATTATTATTATTATTATTATTATTATTATTATTATTATCGTCAGCATTGTTTCTGTTGTTAAATCAGTTGTTAGTGTTGTTGCCCGTTTTGTTATCTCATGGTGTTGTGCTGCAGTTAGTATTACAATTTCTTTTGTTAACCATTCCACTATTTTTTAAAAACTATTCCACTTAATGTTCTCACCTCTTTTTTCCATTTCTCTTTATATATATATACACACACACACAAACACAAACACACATATTATATATATATATATATATATATATATAT
>NC_069004.1:34018319-34019850 GCF_001194135.2 Octopus bimaculoides
TATATATATATGTATATGTATATGTATATGTATATATATGCATATATATGCTTTGTCGTTACTATGTCGATTTGTTGTTGCTGCAGTTGTTCTTACGCCTATCCTTTCATTCGCATTTCTCCTAATGTTCTTCTCGTTTTTATAGTCAACCTTACACATTTGCAAGTTAATATTACTGACTTTGCCAAAACTTATCTTGTTATTATCGTTGCTGCTGCTGATGATGATGTTGGCGGTTACAACGTTAATGTTGTTGATATTGCCGCTGTTGTCGTCGATTTTGTTGTTGTTGTTGTTGTTGGTGGTGGCGCTGTTTTTAATACTATTATTGGTATTGGCGTTGTTGATGTCATCATTGGTAAAGATGTTGTTGTTATAACTGTTGTTGTCGCCATTGTCTACGCCATCGTCGTTGTTGTTACTTTAGATGTTGATGTTGATGTTGTTGTTGTTGTAGTCTGCCTCGCTGTTACGTTTTATACATTACGCCATTAACATTGTTCACCATTAATTTACATGTTGCTGTTTCTTGTTGCCATGGCAATGCATGCATGCAAATGGTCGTTATATATATATAGCATGTATGTATATACATATATGTTCACCCCCCACTCTCTCTTTCCCTTTCTCTCTCTCTGTATATATATGTATGTATGTATGTATGTATGTATGTATGGAGAGAGAGACACGATGAAACAAATAAACACACACAGAGACAAAAGGAAAGGACAAACAAACGGAGAGAAACAAAGAAACAGAGGGTAGGAGAGAGAGAAGGAGAGAGAGAGAGAAGGAGAGAGAGAGAGAAGGAGAGAGAGAGAGAAGGAGAGAGAGAGAGAAGGAGAGAGAGAGAGAGAGAGAGAGAGAGAGCTGACATCTTCTTTGCATTGTCTTCAAATCCTGACCTTTTCGATTTTTTAATTTTATTTTAACTCCAAAAAGAAAACAACAAAAATCCAAAATGGCGGCAGTTAATTAACAGTTTTCATAGCAACGGAAGGTAACAGGACCGTATCCAACGACCCAGTTTTCAACAACACCAACATGCTGCTCTTTGCAGTTTTTGTCGTTGTTGTTGCTGTTTAGCCTTAGGTCAACCTTGATCAAGCAGATCCGAGCCAAACCAGTCATGACCATCACGTCTTATCGTATATTTTTCAGATGCAGTCAATACGTTAGCACATTCTGCATCATTATCCTCTTCCTGATCATCATCATTATCATGAGACAGTCACGAAATCTCCATTTGGTCGTTTCATCTGCTAGAAACAGTAGCCAACCAAAATCTCCCTCAAGCCATCCTGGACACGCTGTGGACACGCTGGACAATGGGGTTGTGTGAACACTTACGACGAGAAGAAAACATAGGATGGCCATGGTTAGACTGTCTGTGAACATAGTTGAGCGTGACGGTAGACAACATGACTCTAATGAACAACAAATTCACCATCACCAACACCACCACCACCACCACCGCCGCTGCCTCCGCCTTCACCACCTCCGCCTTCACCGCCTCCGCCTTCACCGCCTC
>NC_069004.1:34020151-34027642 GCF_001194135.2 Octopus bimaculoides
GTATTAATTACCACAGCATTTGGTGTACCGCCTCGGTCAACACATCTACCACCACCTCCTTCTCCTCCCCTCCTCCACCACCCTCATTACTACTACTACCACCACAACAACCACCACCACCTCTTCCTCTTCCTCCTCCTCCTCCTCCTCCTCTTCCATCACCATCATTACTACAACTACCACCACAACAACCACCAAGACTTCTACTACCACTGACATTAGCATACCAGCGTATTTTATGTACCATTAATGGAATGCCTCTACTACAACAGTAGCAACAACAATAATAGGAAAGACAACAACAACAACAACAACAACAACAACAGTTAGCAGCAGTATCAACAGCAATAACAGCAGAAATTTAACCGGAATAAAATTTGCAACAACAAAAACAACAACGCTATCAACAGTGATAACAGAAGCAACAACAACAACAACAACAACAGTAAGAATAATAATAACAACAACAACAACAACAACAACAACAACAACAACAAGAAGTTTACCTTGAAGAAATGCAAGGATAATAGAGTATGGCAGATTATTAGTTGTTCAATGAACACAAAGTACCTATCAGGGTGGAATTTTAATAAACTGACTGTTTCATTTTGGTCATATCAGACAAGAATTTTCAGAACATAATTCTTATCTTTTCACCCCGACCATATCGCTATTCTGACTAATTCTTTCCCTTCATCTCTCCACCACATCTCTCTCTCTCTCTCTCTCTCTCTCTCTCTCTCTCTCTCCCTAATTTCTGTCTGTCTTTCTCTCTCTCTCCCTAATTTCTGTCTCTCTCTCAGCCTCTCACATTGGTTTCTCTGTCCTTTTGTTTCTATCTCACAGACGCTCATCTTCTTCAATCTCTTTCTCTTCGCCTTCCTCTTCGTATCTCTTCCATCGCCGTTTATTATAACACTTTCGCCATGTTTAACATCTGCTAAGAGAATGCGCATTAATGCGGCAGTTTATTGGTCGTCTGTTTTCTTTGAAACAAGACCTAGACTGATTTCTTTCGATATATAACGGCGCTTTTGGACTAAAAAGAAGAAAGAGAAAGAAAAGAAAAAGAAAAAGAAATCGAAGGGAAAAGAAGAGAGAAGAAAATAATGAAAAATAAAATAAAAAGAACGAAACAAAGAAAAAGAAAATAGAAAAGAAAAGGTGAGGAAAAGAAAGTCAAAGATGAGGAATTTCAAAAGCGAAACTTGCTTTTATATTCAGCACCATTTAACTGCTTTCTAAAGTGACTGGCGAAATCAAACAAACGTCTGGTTTAGATGCATTTCATAGAACCGTCACAAACTTATATTTCGATCAAGCAGCCATCTGCATTTGGATGCAGTCAAAGCGCCACATTCAACATGGTAGAAAAGGATAGAAAAACGGCGGGGAAACAAGATGAGAACCAGTCGTTTTCCCAATTCGGCGTTCCCTATTTTCTCTACCCTCACCTCTCTCTCTCTCTCTCTCTCTCCTTAATTTTACAAACGTGTTTTCCACAGATATGCATATTTATGTTAGTAGATATTACAGCTGTATATGTGAGCATAAATATGAAAAATGCATATAATGCATATATATATATATATATATATATATATATATATATATATATATATATATATATATATATATATATATATATATATATGTATATATAATGAAAGTCAGAAGGCATGGGAGGTGAATAGTCTTTTTATTTAACTATTTGACATGCTTGGGATTACGGCTGTTTCACAGCCTTCGTCATGTAATAATTTCAGTGTTGAAGAAATTATGCTTATATGTTTGCATTAATATGTATGCTTAGCATTATGCAGTACAATTGTATATTTAACAAATCTATGCAAATGAAGAAAGCTAGCGCGTCAGATCGTCAGAACATCATGGTTACACCGGTAGCTTAACTTTATAGAGTTCAATTGTTTGTGCAGCCATCATGTTCATAACGCATTTGTTTATATCGCAAACGGGGAGATAAATCTCCAGCAACTTCAGTACCGAGACCACCGGATCACGTGATTTCGATCTTCTTTGATCTCATCGGAGATGGACGCTCGACCGCTAGAGACAGCAGCGACTCATCTCTCTGCCATGACATTAATACTGCCTCTGTCGCTAATATAAATTTTTAAACAACCTGACTGGTTAATCGCAACACCGGTGCCAGTTGTGGCAAAGATTTTCTATATATCTCTAGCGATCGAGCGTCCATCACCGAAAAGATCGAAATCACATGACCTGGTGGTCTCTGCGCTGGAGTTGGTAGGGATTTATCTCCCCGCTAGTGACATAAGCGAACAAGCGTGTATTCTGCACCGAAAGCCCTATCAGAAAGGAGAAAAACACGAAAAAAAAAATTGAATAGTGTTCGGTCAACGGTCAATCATATATATATATATATATATATATATATATATATATATATATATGGGAAGAGAAACTGGTAGAATAAGTACTAGGCTTAATAAAATATGAGTACTGGTGTCGATTAATTCGACTAAAGATTCTTCACGCCGGTGCCCCAGCATGGCCGCAGTCTAGTGGCTGAAACATATAAAAAAAGACACATGCACACACATATGTGTATTTATTTATTTATTTATTTATTTATGAATGTATGTGTGCCTCCACGCGTACATGTTTTTCTACAACTGCGTTGTGGAATACTACATAAAAATCATAGCAAATAGATATTATTTACCTGAAGAGAATATACCATCTACATGCAGAAACAGGTAAGGAAGATAATCCATCCTAATCCATTACTTAGCTTAATCTTCTTGGTTAAAATAAAAGTGTATTCATATACATAAGTGCATGTGAGTTTGTGCGTGTGTGTGTATGTGTGTATATATATATATATATATATATATACAATCATGTGTATGTGTACGTAAATATATGTGCGTTAAGTGGCACTCCGTCGGTTACGACGACAAGGGTTCCAGTTGATCAGATGAACGGAACAGCTTGCTTGTAAAATTGATATGCAAGTGGCTGAGTACACCACAGATACATGTATCTCAGAGAGATCCACCTTGACACAGAATGCGACAAGGCTGGCCCCTTTTTTGAAATACAGATACAACTCAATTTTGCAAGCTGAGTGGAGTGGAGCAATACGAAATAAAGTGTCTTGCCGAAGGACGATACGCGTCGCCGAGAATTGAACTTACGACCTTACGATCTTAAGCCCCATATCCTAACCACTAAGCTACGCGCCTTCCCATATATGTGCGTTCCTTTATAATGGCAATCACCTTCATAAGAAATTCAGATTGTGATTGTTATAGATAGGCATCGCTTAGATTTTAGCACTTTACTCAACACCAGTCACTCTTATTCAAAGACTGAACAAAAATACGGTTCGCTGAGACTGTTGCTAAGCGTATGTGCAAGAATGTAAGACTTGTTGCTATCGAGAAATATAAAAACATTCACAAAACGATTCTTAGTGACGCACTCCATGCAAAACACGAGCAGTTAAGATACTGTTAACATGTTTTATGTTGGAAATATCGTAATGTTAAACTAAATAACCTTTATCTTTCTTGTACTTTACTAATAGATAACACGATGCTTGACATAAAGATGAGGCGAGTCCTTTTGATCTTAGATCAATACGATCAATAACGATCGGGTCTTAACCACCACCACCAGCAACACCAACAACAACAAGATCAACTACAACGATGATGACAACGACAACAACAACAACAACAACAGTTTTCGTGAAATATGAT
This sequence comes from Octopus bimaculoides, assembly GCF_001194135.2. Classification (NCBI taxonomy): domain Eukaryota; kingdom Metazoa; phylum Mollusca; class Cephalopoda; order Octopoda; family Octopodidae; genus Octopus; species Octopus bimaculoides. The sequence continues at coordinate 34,023,901 of NC_069004.1, forward strand.
AGAGTGTAGAAAAGGCAACGTTTTCACAACAATTGCTTAGATTCGTTCTGCAGGATGTGATTAACGATTGTATGTCAGAGTGCAGAGTAGGAGCGTATGGTGGACAAGCAGGCAGAGATATATGGTAAGGCTTGTATCCCCTGGACCTGTGGATCATATCTACACGTTTAGCCGACTAACCCTGCGTAACATGGGTTTTCTATAGCTTGGCTGTTCGCTGGGAGATACAACAACAACGGGAACAACGACAGCAAAGAAACGTAAAGACAGGTCAAACTTTTCCTCTTACTCACCGTCATTCTCACTAAATTACTCCCTCTCTCTCTCTCTCTCTCTCTCTCTCTCTCTCTCTCTCTCTCTTTATCAACTTCTCTGCCAATCAGCCCCTCTCTATTAGCTCCTTTGTCTCCCTCTCTCTATCAGCTTATCCCTGTCTATCAGCCTTTCTCTCTCTCTCTCTCTTTAACCAAACTTAGTTTTCAAACCCTTTCTTTCCTCCCTCTCTCAAAAACTTAATAAGACACACATATAAGCATAAACACGTAGGCACAAATACATACAAACGTATATACCAAGATAGAAAAACACCCTTATGCATATATATATACATACACACACATGTGTGTATGTATGTATGCATATACACACACATATATATATATACATAATCTCCAATTTTCACCTTGTTTCTTTCTGCCATAAACACACACATCTAAAGCACACATTCACACATACACGTAGGCACATACGAACACACACAGCACAAACACAGTCTTCCGTTCTCTCTTTTTATTTCTCTCACATCTCTTCTCCACTTCTCTCTTCTCCTCTTTCTCTGCCCCTCTCTCTTTCTTTCTCCTTATCATCTCTCTCTCTCACTCTCTCTCTTGTTATAGTCTCTCTCTCCCCTTCACTTCGTTTCTGCCCATCGTTCGTAGCTGATCTTCAGACATTTTGCAAGGGTCACAAACAGTTTCGACACTTGTCTTTTTCTTTGTTTGTTGTTGATATTCTTGATGGTGGCAACGCTCCGGGTGGTGGGGGCTCCTGTGAGGTGGTGGTGGTGACAGTAACGTGAGTGGTGGTGACGGTGGAAGCGAGGCAAGCCTCCAAATCTGCTCCATCCTTATTAATCACAGACTCCCCCCTTCCCCACCAAATCAATTCTCCTATTCAGCCACCTCCCTCAACGACCCACTCCCACCACATCGGCCTCACTAATATCTACCTTTCTCTCTCACTTCTCTCACACCCGTTCTGTGTTTCTCTCTCTCTCTCTCTCTCTTTCGTTCATCACTCTTTCTCCCTCACTAACCCTCTCTCTCTTCTCTTTCTTCTTGAAGCCTATGTCTCTTTCAGCCTACTTCTCCCCCCCTCTCTCTTTCTCTCTCGAGTTTATCCTTCTCTATGTCTAACCAACCTCACCTCTCTCCCTCTTCATAAACGCCCTGTCTTTCTTTGCCTCTCTCTCGTTGTATTTCATACTTTTTCTGATTCCCTCTCTTTCTCTCTCTCCTTTCTCTCTAATCTTTGCTCTCACTCTCACTGCTCACTCTCTTTCTCTGCTTTTGTTTCTTTTTCTTTCTCACTTTTGTTCACCACTCTTCCTCTCTCTCTCTCTCTGTCTAACTGTACCTCTCTCTCTTTCTCTATCTACCTATCTGTCTATCTATCTATCTATCTATCTATCTATCTATCTATCTATCTATCTATCTATCTATCTGTCTGTCTGTCTGTCTGTCTGTCTGTCTGTCACCGTTTCTGATTGTATGTCTGTTTGTGTAACTGCATCCTTTCTCTCTCTCTCTCTCTCTCTCTCTCACTCTTTCGGTTACTAGTCTCTTGTCTGCCTACCTCTCTTTCTCTTTCTCTTTCTCTCTTTTTCTCTCTTTCACCCTCCCCCTCTCTGTATGTGTAATCTCTGTCTGTCTCTCTGTCGGTCTCTCTCCTCCCTCGCTTTCTCTATCTCTTCTCCTCTCTCCCTCTCTCTCTTCTTCTCTCCCCCTCTCTCTCCCCCTCTCTCTCTCTGCCTGTACATCCGATGATCTGAAGGTATTTCCAGACGAGAGAGAGAGAGAGAGAGAATGGTTTAACGCAAAAGAAGAGCAGTAACGCAAATAGTAGGGTGGGGTGTGTGGAGGTGGTGGAAGGGTTTAATGGATAAAGGATGGGAGGTGGTGGGTGTGGCGGTGGTGCCAGCGGTACATATGACGATAGGTGGGGGGTTGGGAAGGGAGCAGTATTTGGTAGGTGTGTATGTAGAGGAGGGGGGTGGAAATGGGAGAGAGAGAGAGGGAGAGAGCGAAGTGTTGGGAGTCCGTTGCTATCTTTCGGTTGATCTGAGAATCATTTTTCAAAAGAGATCGAGGGACGGGGTGGTGGTGGCTGTGGCGGTGACGGTGGTGGTAGTGGTAGCGGTGATGGTTGGTCGTGATGATGTTGATGTTGTTGGTAACTATGAAGCTGGTGGTGTCTTTGATAATGATGGTGGTAGTGGCGGTAGTGGTGGTGGCGGTGACAGTGCTTGTGTGGTTGGTAATGATGATGATGGTGGTGGTGGTGGTGGTGGTGATGGTACTGGCGTGGTTGCTGCTGCTGCTGATGGTGGTGGTGATGATGATGATAGTGGTGGTAATGATGATGATGGTAGTGGCGGTGGTGGCGGTGATGGTAGTGGTAATGCTGGTGATGTGGAGATGGTGATGGTAGTGACAATGCTTGCGTGGTTGGTTATGATGATGATGGTGGTGGTCATCGTGGTAGTGGTGGTGTTGGCGGAAAATGGTGTTGCTGGTGAGGGAGGGGTGTGGGGTGTGGCGGGTTGGTGGTGGCGGAGGTGGTACGATGGAAGGAGAACATTGGAAGGTGGGGCGGGAGGTAGCAAAGAAATGGGGGAGAGGTGGTCAGACTTCAAGAGTCAATGGCAGCGGTAGGGATGATGGTCATGGTAGGGTCCACAAAAAGGGAAGTGGCAAAAGGGAGCAGAATAGAGTCTATGTGTGCGTATCATTGCACATGCACGAGAGTGTGTGTGTGTGTGTGTGTGTGTGTGTGTGTGTTGGTATGACCGGCGAGGTTTTGAGTGTTGATTGGTGTGGAGGTGGAGGTGGAGGCGTTTGCAATGGTTGGTGTTACCTGGAGAGCAAGGAAGAGAAGGAGGTGAAGAAGAGAAAAGAGGGAAAGTAAGGAAGAAGAGGAGAAGGGTGTATAAACGGTGGGAGAGAAAGGTGCGAGGCGGAGAAGCAAGTAGATACACGCACACACACATAATATATATATATAGAAAGAGAGAGAGAGAGAGAGGGAGGGAAAGATAGAGAGAGAGAGAGAGAGAGATAAAGGAGGTGAGAGAAAGAGATGGACGTGTAAATGTGCGAAGTTTAGGAGAATTAGAAGTGAAGGGGGGGGAGGAGAAGAAGAAGAAGAAGAAGAAGAAGAAGACGATAATGATGATGATGGTGATTATGATGATGATGATGAAGAAGATGAAGAAGAAAAAGACAAAGAAAAAAATGAGGAGGAGGAAGAAGAAGAAGAAGAAGTGAGGCTTTTGGGGCAAGTAATGGCGGTAACTGTGAATAAGTGAATAAATGGAGAACAAAGAAAGGGGAGAGAAAGACAGGAGGTGAGACGGAGAGGGAAATGGATAAGAACTGAAGAAAATGTGTGTGAGAGAGAGAGAGAAAGAGAGAGAGAGAGAGAGAGAGAGAGAGAGAGAGAGAGAGAGAGAGAGAGAGAGAGA
>NC_069004.1:34028105-34031163 GCF_001194135.2 Octopus bimaculoides
ACCAGAATAGGTTGAAGAGAAGGAAGAAAGAAAGAAGGCTTTGGGGAGAAGGGTGAGGAGTGAGGAGAATGGTTGAAAGTAAATGTGGTGGGCGATGGGTGAGGTGAGAGAGGGGGGTATAAAATAGAATGGGTGGGAAGGATGAAGGGGTTGAGAAGGCCCCTTTAATGACATGGACATTCGCCGTTGATAAATGATGCTCTTAACCGTTTGGTGTTAATGAGATGGAAGTCGTAGTAGAGGTTGCAGTAGTAGTAGTAGTAGCAGCAGCAGCAGTAGTAGTAGTAGTAGTAGCAGCGGCAGCAGCAAGGTGGCAGTGATAAGTGCTAGTCGTAGTAGTAGTGGTTGTTGTATTTGTTTAGCCACAGGTCGAAATCTTGCTCAGTCAATTTATAATCAAAAGCAATTCCAGCCGTGCCCATCCCGTCTGCATTTTAATCATTAGTAGTAATGCATGTTAAAGGAAATACAGACGGGATGAGCACGACAGAGTGTGAGTGGAACTAGATTTGGCTGCTGTTTCTAGCAGGTCAAACAAGCACGCAGAAACTCCCATATATGTCCAGAGTAGTAGTAGTGGTGGTGGTGGTGGTAGTAGAAGTTGTAGTGGTAGTGGTAGTAGAAGTAGTAGTGGTAGTGGTAGTAGTAGTAGTAGTAGTAGTAGTAGTAGTAGTAGTAGTAGTTAGACACTATGGTATTGTGTAAGCTGTAGTAGTAGGTGCAGTAATGGAGTCGACGGTGGTGGTCATGGCAGGGCTGGTGAGAGTCTGTGCAGGCACATTTTTACGTAGCCGAATACACTTCCTTTAGATTCTTTCTTGTCTCGACAACAAGCTGACATATTCTCAAAGACGTTCCAGCCTTGATCATCTATTCGAATCCAAGAGGAATCCAGGACTTCTTTATGTAATGCGTTCTTGTCAAAAATGGTTGGGAGCTGTGGCACCCAACCCCCCTTTACCCACAGACCCCGTTGGTCCCTATTTATATATATGTAGTTGAAATTTACAGAAAAACGAAAGATGAAGACAGATGTATAAACAACAAGCAGGTGTATTAGTTTGATGCTTGAGAAGGTGAGAAAGTCTTTTAGGTTTCGAGCCTGCGCTCTTCAACAGAAAGGAACAAGAGAAAATAAACAGCGAGAATAAAAAAAAACAATCATAGATATAGCAGTCATACAGCGCCACCACTAACACCACTACTATCAACAACATCACCTCCACTACCACCACAACATTACTACTACTACTACAGCTAAGGCAACAACAACCACTACTACAAAAGTAATTACTACTATTACTGCTACTGCAGCTACTACAACTACTACTGCTATTACTACTACTACTACTGCAACTGCTGCTGCTGCTACTACTACTACTACTACTACTACTATTACTGCAAATGCTGCTGCTACTACAACTACTACTACTACTTCTACTACTGCTACTACTACTACTACTACTACTACTACTACCACCACCACCACTACTACTACTACTACTACTAGTACAGTAGTTCGCTATATAATGCAGCTGAGAGCCAACATGTCTGCTATGACAACATGGAAGACATCTCAGCCATCCCTCATATCATTTAACCCCACACCCCTTCTCCACTTCATATTTCGACAACAGGTGACACCAGGGACCTCCGCCCCCCATCACAGACACACAGACACTGGATGTAGGGAGCATTGCGCATGCGTTAACTTTCCTTTTTATTTCACCGCACGGAACACAACTTCCTGGAAGTCGCCATTGAGTGAACGGATGGCTCGAGGAGGTTCCAATCGTTCTCACGATTGGAGTGTGGACAAGCAGGCTCTTCATCTCACGACCCCCACAACCTGCTGACCTCTTGACCTCTTGACACGTTCGCCTCCAGACCATGCTGGTGAACCGTTTGAATAATCGACCAGTTGGGACTCTGTCTGACCTTTTCGTTGTATAAAGAGACTCGGGGGGGGGGGTAACTTTAAGAAATTGGTCACCGTTATGTTGATGGCGGTGGCGGTGTTGGTGGCGACAAAAGCGGTAGTAGTGGTAGTAGTTGTAGTAGTTGTAATAGTAGTCGTAACAGTAATAGTTCATATTATCATCATCGTCATTATTATTATTATTAGTAATAGTAGTAGTAGTAGTAGTAGTAGTAGTAGTAGCAGTTATAGCGATAGTGCTGGAAGTAGTGGCAGAAGTGGCTATGAATGGAGTAGTGGTGGTAGTAGTAGCAATATTAGTAGTAGTAGTAGTAATAGTAGTAGTAGTAGTAGTAGTAGTAGTAGTAGTAGTAAAAATAACGATACTATTGATAGTGGTGGTAGTGTTTATAAATGTAGTAGTAGTGGTGGTGGTGGTAGATACAGAAGGGGTAGTAGTCGTAGTAGAAGTAGTGGTGGTGGTGGTGGTGCTTGATACAGTAGTCGTAGTAGTAGTAGTGGTGTGGTGGTGTAGTGGTGGTAGTAACGGAGGTGATGTTGATGTTAATGTTGTTGCTGGTGACGATGATGATGATGATGGTAGCGGTGGTGGTGATACTAGTTGTTGTAATAATGGCGTCGTTGTTGTTGTTGTTTTTGTTGTTGTTGGTAATTAGCACGGTGTCCATAATTACTTCTGGTGGCTTTGGAATGGTAAATAATGATGGTGGCGATCGAAAGAGATTTAGGCAAACGTGTGAAAAAGAGAGAAAAATGAGTGCGTGTGTATGTGTATGCGCATATCTGTAGATTTGTGTGTGTGTGCGCGTTTGTTGTGTTGGTTTGCACTGTTACGTATATGTGTCAGTGGGTGTTTTTGCATGCTTCGGTGTATATAGGTCTGTGTATGTTTCTGTTTATGCGTTTATGCGTGAAAAAGAATGTATCTATCGTTGTATATGTGTGTACTTGCATGTGTGTGTGTGTGTGTGTGTGTGTGTGTGTGTGTGCTCATGCACGTGCTATTATTATTATTGTTGTTGTTGTCGTTATTATCATTATTATTATTATTATTATTATTATTATTATTATTATTATTATTATTATTATTATTAAGGCGGCGAGCTTGGCAGAATCGTT
>NC_069004.1:34031173-34031872 GCF_001194135.2 Octopus bimaculoides
TATTATTATTAAGGCGGCGAGCTTGGCAGAATCGTTAGCGCGCCGGACGAATTGCTTGGCGGTATTTCGCCCGTCGCTACGTTCTGTGTTCAAATTCCATCGAGGTCGACTTTAGCTTTCATCTTTTCAGGGGTCGATAAAATAAGTACCAGTTGAACACTGGAGTCGATTTAATTGACTCATCTCCCCACCTCCCGCAACAAATTGCTGCCCACGTGGCAAGATTTGAAACCATTATCATTATTATTATTATTGTTGTTGTTGTTTTCCTTCTCAGAACGTTCGGTCTTTTTTATTCTGGTAGATTCTGCGAGAGCGAACAGCAGCCTGCTGTCAGAGGTCTCACAGGGTCTCTTTCCGCACATTATAAGCTTTGATTCTTGGTTGTTAATTATCGTGGGAGACATTCAACATCCAAGGACCAATCTCAAAATCCTAGCTCTCCCCCAGCAGAGCAGTCTTTGAGGCTTGCTCTGCTCTCTCCGATTTCTCTGACACATGTCTCCAACTTGCTTCCTACTACTCCGAATGCCCCTACAACCCTGAGATGTCCTCACAGTCCACGTTCTTGCAATTTCGTCTTTTAATAGTCTGTACTTTTCAATCTTTTCTAAAAGAAATGTGAAGATTATTATTATTATTATTATATATGTATTATTATTATTATTATTATTATTATTATTATTATATATATATATA
>NC_069004.1:34033815-34034415 GCF_001194135.2 Octopus bimaculoides
CAGATGACAACGTTTCTCTAAAAGAAATGGAAAAACTTTCAAAATACAAAGACCTGGAAATAGAGATAACTCGAATGTGGAATCTAAAAACAGAAACAATTCATATCTTAGTAGGTGCCTTAGGTATAATAAAAAAATATTCAGACAAATACATAACAAAAATAGCAGGACTTACAAATATATATAACATACAGAAAATTGCACTACTGGGTACTGCACACATCCTACGCAAAACACTTTCAATACAGTAAACATAAGAGTACCACAGCAAATCACAGCACATACCCAAGGCGCACAGAGCTGCGCTCGGTAGTGAAGTGAAAGCACGTTATAAAAATAAAACTACTGAATAATAATAATAATAATAATAATAGTGATCATTGCGGTTAATACATATTTCTGGACATTTCTCTCGCATATTCACTGATATTCTTAAATATATTCGTATGTTCTCCGTAATTGCAAATAAATTTCCATGTGTAAAATAGAAGCATATGCTCCCCCTACCCCTTATATATACGCACACATGTATATATATATATGTGTGAATGCATAAATCTCTCTCTCTCTCTCTCTCTCTCTCTCTCTCTCTCTCTCTCT
>NC_069004.1:34034455-34034878 GCF_001194135.2 Octopus bimaculoides
TCTCTCTCTCTCTCTCTCTATATATAAATATATACTTACGTATACATATGTGCGTGTATGTTAGTATTTGTGCTTTTCCAACACAACCGTTTGACAACTGGTGTCGGTTTGTTTACGTCCCTCTTAACCTTACAGACCAGCAAAAAGAGCCCAATAGAATAAAGACTAGTCTTAAAGGTAATAAGTCCTAGCGTAGATTTGCTTGACTAAATTTTTCAAGGTGCTGCTCCGCCATGACCTACATCTTGTTTTCATCTTTTACTTGTTTCCGTCATTTGACTGCGGCCATGCTGGGGCACCGCCTAAATAGACTTAAACCTTAATTTGTTACTCAGTTTAACAGCATCACCTGGTGCTGCGCCGCCGTTTTGAGGATAACTTCCTCTTTCCCCCTCTCTCTCTCTCTCTCTCTCTCTCTCTGTG
>NC_069004.1:34035361-34036577 GCF_001194135.2 Octopus bimaculoides
ACTCTAGTGTTCGGACTTCACTAAGAAACCATTATATTAGTTTAAATTTATTGTAATTACATTCATACGTTTACAGTCTTGTTGTTGTTGTTGTTGCTGCCGTGTCGTTTCCTCTCATTTCACTTTATTCTCTTATAATTTCTTTGTCTAATTCATTATTAACATTGTTTTTACTGATTTGCTTCTTTGTCCTTCTTTATTCTATTATTATTACTATTATTATTATTATTATTATTATTATTATTATTATTATTATTATTATTATTATTATTATTATTATTTTGCAATTCTAATCAGGATCTTTATAATAATATATACGAAAAATTAAAATCCGCCTTTGCTTGTCAAAGAAGAATACACACACAATCAAACAGACAGACACAAACACACACACACGTACATACACACATATACATACACATGCACACTCGGTGTTATTTATCATTTTATAAGTCTTTTTTTTTTATATTTTGTTTTTATTTATTTTTTTTCATGTAAGAACTTTCTCGTAATTTTCTTCTTCGACACTGAAGAAAACAATAAGATTAAAGAGGAAAGATAAAACAACAAAACGAAATGATTTAAAAAAAGAAGCAACCCCTCCCCTCTAAAATAAAAGAAGGATTAAAAGGAAAGACAAAAGAAAAAAAAATGGAGATGAAACAAAAGTTACAAAAACAAAAACAACTTAAAAACAAGACACAACTCAAAAACAAACAAAAAAAAAAACACCCAACACAACCTTAAAAACTCCCCACAATAAATAAATAAATTAGAATAAATTAAAATAATAAAATAAAAAATTGGAATCGAAAACCGAAGGCAGGATGAAAAAGAGAAATCAAAGAAATGAAACAAAAATAAAAAATAAGATTATAAAAGGTAAACAAAAAAAATTTAACATATATAACGATATATATATATATATATATATATAAATGTATATAATATATAAGAACATATATATAAATATATAGTAATATATAGATATCTCCATATGTATGCATGTATGTATGTATATCTTACGTATGTATGTATGTCATTACATGTGCATACGCGAGAAGAGCCAAGTCATGAATTTCGAAGAATTTGTTGTACGAGTAAGTTAATAGTAACTAATTTTATTGACTGGGCTTGTCTGACTGTTAAGCGTATAGCGCGCGCGTGCCTGTGTCTGTGTGTGTGTGTGTGTGTGTGTGTGTGTGTGTGTGTGTGT
>NC_069004.1:34039348-34041212 GCF_001194135.2 Octopus bimaculoides
GTGGTGGTAGTGGTGGAGGTGGTTTTGGTGGTGATGGTAGTGATGGTGGTGTTGGTGTTGTTGGAGTTGGTAAGAATAGCGATGACCGGAGTGATGATGGTGTTGGTGGTTGTGGTGGTGGGGATGGCAGTGGCATTATTGTTGGTGCTGGTGGTAGTGGTGGAGGCGGTGTTGGTGATAGTGGTTTTGGTGGTATTGGTAGTGGTGGTGGTGGTGTTTGTGGTATTGATGTTGATGGTAGTAGTGAATTTGATGGCGTTGTTGTTGGAGTTATTAAGGATAGTAGCGATCAGTGTGATGATGATGATGGTGGTATGGTGTTGATGGTAGTAGTGTTGGTGATATTGCTGTAGGAGGTGTTAATAATGGTGGTAGCGGTGGCGGCCGTGATGGTGGTGGTGTTGTTGTCGGTGGTGTTCGTAGTGTCACCGTGGCGCTAGTTGTAATGATGGTGGTGATGATGATGATGATGATGATGATGATAATGATGATGATGATGATGATGATGATGATGATGATGCTGATGATGATGATGATAATGGTGCTGGAGGTGGTGGCGGTGATGGTATTGGTTGTGATGGTGAAAGTGGCGGCAGCGTTCGTAGTGGTGGTTAAGCAGATAAAAAATAGTCATTGTAGTAACGCCAAAGGGGCCCCGTGGTGGTGTCTTCTATTATAGCCTCGGGCCAACCGAAACCTTGTGAGAGAATTGGTTGACGGAAACTGAAAGAAGCCTTTCGTATATATACATATATATATATGTATATGTATATGTTTGTGTGTCTGTGTTTGTCCTCCCCCACCACCACTATCACTTGACAGTCGATATTGGTGTGTTTACGTCTCCGTACCTTAACGGTTCTGCAAAAGACACCGATGGTAGTAGTGAATAAGTACTAGGCTTACAAAGAATAAGTCCTGGCGTCGAATTGTTCGACTAAAGGCGGTGCTCCAGCATGGCCGCAATCATATAAAACATTCATATAGAACACATATTTCCTCAGCACAGATATTTATTTAAACACACGCAAGTAAAGAAAAAAAAAACAACAACCCCAAAGCACAAAAGCAGAAACAAAACAGACTGATGCTATCCTATCACTGTACATCTGGATACTAAAAAAATGAATGCGGTTGATATTCTGGATTACATAAATCGTGGTACTTACGCAACTCTGGAAATAATTTCATATTGACATCGCTTTATACTTGCTAAATACTAGAACGGAATTCGTCTTGAAGTGTCTTTAGTCTGCTCGAATGCTGAAGATATCACTGTGTTATTAGATGGAATATCTCTGAAAAATTCTTCGAAAGTTTTGGCAAGTTTCTTGAAGTGCTTTAAATATATTTTGAATAGTTAGTATTCTTCTTGCTTCTTGGAATCTTAGCATGTGAAAGGCTCTCTGTTAGCTAATTCTTAAGAAAACTGCAGACGTTAGTTAAACTTATTTGTTCTCGTTCAATAATAGGAAAAAAAAAAACGATCTTGAATATGTTTTGCTTATTGAATTTTGTGCAGCATTTTATTTAAGCACTGCGCAACAGCTTTCCCTTCGGCTGTCAATATATATACGCCTCTCTCTCTAAACCTCTCTTTTCGTTCTTCATTTATCGTATTGGAACTTCTCAATGTTCTTATATTTAACCTATTCTTCAACTGTTATGGAAAAATGTGTTTCTCTCCGTTTCCTTACATTCACTTCTCCGTCCATTTACCATTTCCCTTATTTTGCTGCTTTCCCTTCTCCCCTTTGGTCTGGAATTTATCGCTTTATACATCTTTACATAGTCTTGTTATTTTCCCTCCTTCCTTACGCTTCAATATATATATATATATATATATATATATATATATATATAT
>NC_069004.1:34041265-34042792 GCF_001194135.2 Octopus bimaculoides
AGAAAATAAAAAAAAAACAAGAACACAAAGAAATATTAATTTTAAAACCATCCGGAAAATTCTAAGTAGAGATGAATACCCGGATGTAGAGAGAAGAAAAAAAAGATATCGAGAGATTTGAAGGAAGGAAAGCCTATGATTTAGATAAACGATTGAAAAGGTTGAAAAGAGGAAGAAAAATACCGGTGAGGGCAAAATAGTGAAAGAAAAAGACTAAGGAAGAATAAGAGGTAAATATTAGTCGATGTTTGTGTGTGTGTGTGTGTGTGTGTGTGTGTGTGTGTGTTATTATTCTAGTTTTATTTTTAGATTTTTCGTAAAATGGAGAAAGAGCCGGTTTCTAACCTAGATTCAAGGTTCCTTCATTGGAATTTTAACTTCAGCAGAATAGTCGTGCATGTAAGTGTGTATGGGTGTAAGTATTAGGGATCAATGCGTGTGGATCTTGCTTTATGTATATATATAGTCAACCAGATATGCACTTGACCGTAGGACACCATGCGTTTCGGCGTCCTTACGCTTCATCAGTTGCGTATACGACCACTGACATCTGATTGCTCTTATGTGAGTTAAGCTTTTCGTACATCAGAAGATGTACCATTTGCTATTCTGATATTAGAACGCCCAACTCTTAGTGGTCATGAACCACATGGCTGATGAAGCGTAACGTTGAACACTCATACTGTCTACAAGGAAAATTTCTTCTCTCGAGACTACTTCTGCAGCATATGGTTTTTCCATATCCAAATGTACACAAATATGTTAAATAATGTTGTACATAACTATATTTAATTCAACGTTGCTTAGTTCGCATCTGCCTGTCAAATATATTTATGTCTTAAAGTATTTCTTCATAATTATATTGACTTCTGTCATCATGAGTTTGTTAATTATTTCTAATACTAGTCGGGTACCCGTCACATGAGTTATAACTTTGGAAATATACGTTTGCCACAAGTGATCATGATCACTCAACGTTTATCAAATTTCATCGTACTTATAAAAATTTATAAAATGAATATTGATTTTCAAATATAAAATATTCATCACCTTAAAATATAATTAAATAAAACAAATTTCTCATTTTATTTGTCCTCCCATAAGTACTCGAGCATTCAGACACTTTTCTCCTCCTGCTCCTCCTCCAGCGATTTTGTTTCTTTCTCAGTGTGTGAGTATAGCGTTCGTTTGCCCATTGTCTGCTAACGGCTTTCAACTGTGCACTCATTTTCCATTTCTTATCTGCACCGCTTTCTCTCTCTGTACTTCTCTTTAACTCTTTCCCTCTCTCGATAACACGTGACTGGAGAAATCAAATAACCAACCAACCAACCAACCCACCCACCAACCAATCAACCAATCAAGCAACCAACCAACCGACCGACCAACCAACCAACCAACCAACCAACCAACCAACCAACCAACCAACCAGCCAACCAATCAAGCAACCAACCAACCGACCGACCAACCAACCAACCAACCAGCCAACAAATCAAGCAACCAACCAACCGACCGACCAACCAACCA
>NC_069004.1:34044658-34047537 GCF_001194135.2 Octopus bimaculoides
AAAAAAAAAAACCACACAAAGACCGTTAGATTCATTTCAACATTTAAATTTGATTTGCCTAAAATATATCCGTCGCTATGAGACCACGACCTGCTCACTGACAAAATTCCGTGCTGCGCGCGCGCACCCCCCACACATTAACATATATATCTTCAAGGGTTAATAAACATTTGTCTTTTACTAATACATATCCGCCTTCATGGCTTCCTAGCTATCTATCTGTCTTGTCTTTATGGACGGACGATAGACACATCGGCTCCGGGGTAAGTTTGCCTTTTATTGCCTTGTGTCTTGGATTATATTTTCTATGTAAAAGTTGTGCAACAACTGATGCATTCAGTCGTGCAATTTGTTTGCACGGGAAATCTGTCCTTTGTGGCGAATTTGTGTAAAATTCTTTCCGGCTTCCTTAGCCATTTTTTGTTTGTTTTTTGGCGACTTCAAAGAACTGCAGACGATCTCGTGACGAACGCCGGTCTCCATGGCAACTCTCTTTCGACGTTTGATTTTTTTTACCCTCCCTTCACCACGGCTTCAGGAAGCTAAGGAAGAAGTGGGGAAGTGTCACAGGAACAGGTGCAGGTGTACGCGTGAACGCTGACACCGCCACCACCACCACCACCTGCAACAACAGCGAAATCGTCGCAAAGGCTTCGACCTCGAAGAAGAGGGGCAAAAATTATTATTTTAGCTTCAATCCTACAGGGGGAGGACGTTCCCTTTTTATTATAATTCAACAGGAGTTTAATTGCAGTACTACAATTCAAAATGATGGGCACCTATGTGGTGTTCCAATTTGCTGGTAATAGCAGCTGAATTTCCACCAAATCACACCAGCTGTAAAAGAAAAGAAATGCACATTACTGGACAAAGAGGTTACGCGATACAATGCAAATAAGAGAACGGTGGTACGGTGGCAATTGTATTGCGTATCGATCATAAGTCTACCTGATCTGGACAGGTTGGGGTTAAAGTTATAACTCACAATAACAACAACAACACAGACGATGACAATAATGACGACAATCACAAACCGCCTTATTAATCGATTAACTAATTACAAATATATTTATTAAATTTCTGTTCCGTTGAAAATGGCCGACGAAGGAGAGGAGAGCGAGGACAAAAAGAAAGAGAGGGAGAGAATGAGAGAGAGAGAGAGAGGTAGGGGAGGGTATAGTGAGAGAGAAGGAGGGTATAGGTGGAGAGGTTAACAAGAGGGCGAGAGAAACGGGATGGGTGGGTAAGGAGGAAGGTGTTGCTTTGCCGTGTTCAGGGAATCTCTGTCACCTGAAGATGTGATAGTCACGTGATGCCCATTAGCACTAAATGATTCAACCAACGGAGTAATTCACAGACACATACAATAAAAAAAAACAACACAGACACAAACACCCACACATTTACACACACACACACAAACACACACACACACACACACACACACACGAATATAGACAGAAAGGTGTTCAATTTATAAAAGTGAGAAGTGAAGCTAGTTGTGTTGGTTTGCTGCTGACGGTGGTGGCGCTGCTATCGCCGCTGCTGCTGCTGTCGCGGGTGTTGCTTCTGCTGATGTTATGGCGGTGATAATTAAGAGATGATATATAGCGGTGAGGACAGCACCTCACACATATAATTATATATATATATAATATACATATACTCATATACACATACATGCATGTATATGTATATACCTACACAAACGCGCGCGCACATACACAAACAGACCTCTCTCTTTCGCGCTCTCGATCTCTCTCACTATATATATCGTATAAAATAGCATAGTTTAATGTATACATATATATATACTTTATTAAAAAGCAGCAGAAATATAACAAAAGGCTGTTACTCGGTGTTTCAATTCCCGTACATCGGACAGTTTTGTTAGAAAATGTTTGCCTCAAATAATGTTTGCCTCTCAAACCCTCTTTCATGGGGCCGAAGAGATGATAGTCCAGTGACGAGGAAGTGAAAACTGTAGTGAAGAAGTGGCTCAAAGAACAGTCAACAGAATTTTACGGGACAGGGATACATGCTCTCATTCGAAGGTGGAACATTGCTATTGAGTGAAACAGTAACTATGTTGAGAAGTAGGGATGTGATCCACAGAGGACCAGCTTCATTTTGATGTATGATACATGTTCCTATGTTGGTAATTATACCTGTCCTAAACAAAATGGCATTGTATATATATATATTCTTATATTTATATATCCATGCATACATACATGCACACATGCCTGCATAAATACATATTTATTAACGAATGTATCTATAAATATACGAAGAACAACCTTTGCTTGCTTGCTTGAAGCAAGAGCGATTATACGAATGGAAGAGAGGCTTGAAGTTCTTAAAGCCACATCAATAAGTTCCATTTACGTACGTACCTATATGTGCATGTACGTATGAATGTATGTCTATATATATATATATATATATATATATATATATATATATATATATATATATATATATATATCCATGTATGTATGCGTGTATGTACATATGAGTATATACGTGTGTGTGTGTGTGTGTATATATATATATTGTATATATATATATATATATATATATGTTTGTATGTATGAAAGTATGTTTGTATGTATGGATGTAAGTTTGAATATAATATCTATGCTTAATTAACTGGGAAAGTGTGAGTGTGTCTGTGTGTCTACTGGGGCGAACAACGTCATAATCGATGCACGTTCGTATAAATGTAATAAAACGCAACATGTGGGTGTATATGTATATACGAATATGCACGTATGTATACGAATATTTAATATATATATATATATATATATATATATACATATATTTATGTATATACATACACATATACATATCTATCTATCTATCCACGTATATAT
>NC_069004.1:34050189-34050704 GCF_001194135.2 Octopus bimaculoides
GATATCTATATATATATATATATATATGTATATATATATATATGTATCCATATCGATATCTATATATATATATATATATATGTATAGGTGTGTGTGTATATATATACACATATACATATAGGCATGTATATATATGTAATTGTGTGTGTGTGTGTGTGTATATGTATATGTGTGAATAAATATGTGTGGCTGCGTGCAAAGTGCGTGTGCACTTGCGTGTATGTGTGTATGTGTGTATGTATGTGTGTGTATGTGTGTTTGTAGATATATACGTATGTATTTGCAGTGCTACGAGTAGTTCTTTGAGTTAACAATACAGCCTTAATTGTTGGTGTTGTTGTTGTCACAGAGGTAGAAGATATTATTGTTGCTGCAATAGTCGTGTTTGTTGCTGTTGTTGTTTCTAATAATGTCTGCCGAAACCTCTTCAATTGTTTTCCATTTGCTTTCATAGCGTTCGAGTGTCTCGTCAATCATTTCGTTCTTCGGCCCCCCCCACCCACATACACACATAT
>NC_069004.1:34050714-34050959 GCF_001194135.2 Octopus bimaculoides
GAAACTTTGGAAACGATGAATTATGGAAGCATTGTCCAAGTAATATCTTCAGATTTATGTGTATGTATGTATGTATGTATGTATGTATGTATGTATGTATGTATGTATGTATGCATGTATGAACGTATGAATGTATGAATGTATGTATGTATATATTTATATATATGTATAAATATACGGATGTCTAATATGTATCTAATATATATATTATATATATATATATACATATATATGTATATATATAT
>NC_069004.1:34052534-34053105 GCF_001194135.2 Octopus bimaculoides
CATATATATATATATAGGTGCATATCTGTCTATCTATCTATCTATCTATCTATCTATCTATATTATATATATGTATAAACATATACATATGTATAAAAACACTGATACACATATTGATATATACATACAAACGTATGCACATTCGCATACATACAGACACACACACACAGACACACTCACAGAGGCAAACACATACACAGACACAAACACACACAGACACACATACGTCTGTTTGTATGTAGTTAGGAACAACATACGTCCCTATTTCGATGACATCTATACAAGCAACAAATCAACAGCAGTACCACCGCCCCGCCGCCGCTGCCGCTACCCCTCCCACCACCAACAACAACCACGACAACAACAGCAGCGACAACAACAACAACAACAACAGTAGCAGTAGATTTCCGACACGTAAAAACCGCCATATTTCTTCCCGCTTCAACTTCGGCTTAACTCCGTAAAAATATTTTGGCCAAATTCCATTTCTCCTGTTTTTCCCAATAATGAAATAATTTGTTCCTCTCTCTTATCCTCCGACTTCTCTCCAGTATTCCTTCCCTTCTCACCT
>NC_069004.1:34053565-34055256 GCF_001194135.2 Octopus bimaculoides
ACAAATAAAAGAATAAAAGAATATGGATTCCCGTCGAGGTCGACTTTGCCTTTTAATCCTTTCGGAGTCGATAAATTAAGTACCAGTTGCGTACTGGTGTCGATCTAATCGACTGGCCCCCTCCCACCAAAATTTCGGGCCTTGTGTCTAGAGTAGAAAAGAATTTATACATGGTTTTGTGCAATAAGAACGATCGATACCTAAAACGAACGCCCGATTACTAAATGACCGCAAAAGGGAAATATGGAGATCTTGTCCGGACAAAACATATTTCACCGAATTCTCTAATATCGAAAGATCAATTCACCGAAGTTTGGAATATTTGACAGGAAACAAACAATAGATGAGAAGTGGTTCTTAACGATATAATATTTACAATATCAAATGTGGACGGATTTCTTTCACCTGTTTTAGTCAATAGACTGTGGCCATGATGGGGTACTGCCTTGACGGGTATTTAGACGAACCAATCGACCCAGTTCTTTTTTTAAGGCCTGGTACTTATCGTGATGGTCTGTCCCACCAAACCGTTAAGTTATTTGGGGCGTAAATAAACCAACACCGGTTATTATAATGTGGTGGTGGACAAACACAGACACAAAGTTTCTCTCTCACACGCAAACACACACACATATATATATATACGACAGGCTTCTTTCAGTTTCCCTCTACTAAATCCACTTACAAGACTTTGTTCGGTCCGATGCTATAGTAGAGAACACTTGCCCGAAATACCACGCAGTGGGAGTGAACCCGGAACCATGTGGTTGGGAAGCAAGCTTCTTATCACATAGCCACGCCTATGAAAAACAAAAAAAGAAGAGAATTAAGAAAGCTCATGAGGTTCTACTGAGATTCGAACTCAGATCGCTGGATTCAGAGTCCAGAGTGCTAACCATTACACCACAGAACCTTGTCTGATAACGGTGTTGCTAAAATAAACTATTAACGCAACCCTTTTGAATCGGATGCTCGACCCATTATAGAATGTTCGCTTTCACTTCTCTCTTTTGTGAATCTCGTGCAACTGCTGGGGAGTCTTGAGAGTCACCTCGTGCAAAAGCTGGGGAGTCTTGAGAGCCATTTCGTTTAAAATAGAGTCGGAAGAATTTTGTTCTCATACACAAACAACGTCGATGTAATGATGTTGATGATGATGATGATGATGATGCTGTGGTGCTGTGGTCGAATGTCAGATGATGATGATGATGGTGATGACGATGATGATGATGACGACGACCACGACCATGATGTTGTTGGTAGTGGTAGTAGTGATAGCAGTAGTCATGATGACGATGATGATAATGGTGATGATGATGATGATGATGATGATGATGGTGCTGCTACTGGCTTTGTTATAATGCTGTTGCTGCTGCTGCTGCTGTTGCTGCTGATGATGATGTATATCATATATAATTTCATCTTTTGCAATATATTTTTTTCCTCCTCATTTTCTTTCGTGCGACAGAAATTGAAAAAAGAAGCTGTAAAAGAAAAAAACGAAATAAACTAATAAAGCAAAAATTTATATAAAAAAAAACGCAGACAGAATAACAACAGCAACAACAATAACAAGAACAATAATAATAATAATAATAATAATAATAATAATAATAATGATAATAATAATAATAATAATAATAATCCAACAGACCAACTGTCTGCTTTGGCACGGGTTGGTTGGGGGAGGG